>NC_061105.1:31736196-31746196 GCF_015104395.2 Macrobrachium nipponense
AAAGAATGGCAGTGAGAAATAGGCTGGATTATTGTTACCAACCCACATAGAAACTCCACTGTCACCCTCATACCTTCATGGCACAGTTCGAAATCTACATTAACTTCATCTAATGTTGCATCAATCATCTTTACCTCTCCTCTAAACTCAACAAATCACATTCCACTGACAGAGGAAGGCAATCTTTTCAGAAGGTATTGCTCTGTGTACATGTTTTATGCTCTATTTAAACCTTTTCTCTGACATCCGTCAGAGAGTACCTACTAAAATTTACACAGAAATCGCGATACATTTCATCCCTTTCATTAATTGGCAATAGACTAACATCTCTACAAGGTTGTATAATTATCCAGTTTGTTTAAAAAGTGAAACTTTAAGGAATATTTTCTCCTTAACGTGTCTTGTAATTTTATTATGCTATCCCATTAATGTTTTAATTTTTCTTCCAACACACCTATATCATTAAACTTTCTTGGCTGAGTAACTGCACACTTCATTTCAACATCTTAAAAACCCCTCCCGCTATGTGGCATAAATACAGCCAGTTTCTTCAAATTTATGACACTGTAATAAATTTGCAGCCTTTCTTTCAATTCTTTCTCTTCTTCAAAATTATTTTCTATCTCCACTTTTGCCTCGAAAAAAAATTTATTATGTACAATTCCACCTAGTCTTCATTTCACCACGAGACCTATCAACGTACTCTTCTATATACATCTTTACTCACACAATCTGAAAATCCTGTTCATTCCTATTTATATAATCCTCGGTTTATCCCTATGCATACCTATGTTTATACACAAATAATTCAATAGCACAAATAATTCAATGGGAGACTAACGAGAAGACAGGCGCAGGATGGGTCCACCGTGAAGAGTATTGTTGTTATGAAACAAAAGGAAACGGGATCTACCTGCTGCAAAGAGGATCGCACTCTTTTCATTCCGTCCTCTTTTCATATTCCTTTTATGCAGTTTTAGTTTTCAGGGTTTACTTTTTCCCCCGAACAAAAGGGCTGTAGGATTAGTTAGGCAGAAATATTTAGTTCTAGTAGCTTTATGTTGTAATTGCATTCTTTCTGATCTTTAACGAACGTTCTCCATTTAAATGTAAAGAACTCCAGGACCGAATGGTATCAGATTTGTACCTCACAGCTGGAGTTATAATTCATGATGAATCGTAATGACGGCTATCGAAGCCCTCATTAACAGGAGATGACTGTTCCTGCATATGCAAGCATGTGGAGAGGACACAAGACAATGGGGTGGTGCCATCAGTGCATCTCACGTGGTATACTGTAGACAATGCTAAAGGTTGTTTGCAGTGACTCTTTGTCCCCAATCTGCACCAAATTTTTAACCTATTGCTTTTCTTCGTCATGCTTCCTTACTGTCCAACCGCTCTAACTCCCTCTGTAACCTGTCTTGAGCAATGAATGTCATTGTAGCCTAATTTCATGAATCAAACAAAACGTACGAGGTTAAGCTTCATAACAGTAGTAGTAGTAGTAGTTGGGAAAAACTCTCTATCGCGAGAGTATGCTTTATAATTGTGGACTCCCTAGAAAAGAGTAGTAGTAGTAGTATGAGAGAGAGAGAGAGAGAGAGATAGAGAGAGAAGAGAGAGAGAAGAAGACACAGAGAGAGAGAGAGAGAGAGAGAGAATTTCGACGGATCATTTCAAAGAAACTGAATGGCACAACGGATTTATAAAGAAGATAGTTATATCAATGCTCTCTCCTCCCTGATACATTTTCCTCAGCTGCGTAAAACCCCTTTTGTGCAGAATTGAACCAACCAACTAATTTGCAAGGAGCAAATTGCTCATCGGAAAGTTATCGAACTCTCAGGGTATGCAAGGAAATAAAAACTTTTTCTCCAACCTCGGTGAGAAATAGCTCAAACATTCGGGGAAGGATTTATTCAGAAGAGAGATCGTTCGTTTAAAGACTGAATGCAGGACCTCATGTCGAGGGAGACAACGAAATACATTCGACCTCAATGAAACGGAAGTCTTTCGCACTACAACGTTATAAATGCACACACAGACACACACGAATATATATATATATATATATATATATATATATATATATATATATATATAGTATATATATATATATATATATATATATATATATATATATATATATATATATATATATATATATATATATATATATATATATATATATATATATATATATATATATATATATATGTAATAATAATAATAACAACATAGCGGAGACAGACATTTATACAAGTGCTAAAATTGATGATCTGCCATTAGTTTCATGTGAAAAAGAAAAAAACAAAAATTGCATATCAATTAAATTACTACTATAGAAACAACCATACTACTCTACGTAAAATTAAACTGACAAGCTAAAATCTCTAGTATTATTTACATATGATTAAAGCCCTAACCTAAGGTCATTTAAAATGTTCATGCACTGGGTTTTCATAACACGCAGTGAATATATGCTACCTTGCTAACGTAGGATTTGTGTTTTGAGCCACTTACTTGCTAATGCGAAAGACCAATCTTAGGAGAAGTTAACATCCTAAGACATGACATTAATATGAGCACCTGGTGTGATGCAAGAGATTTCTTTTCGTTTGTTATTAAATCCCCGTTATATTTTATGAAACTCTTGTTTACAGTGTCTGAAGCTATGAGGTCAATGTAAGGGGGAAACAAATATTGCGTATTCACCTACAGTTGATTCGAAGTAAAATGAATACATACTAACTATTACCCTTACTTTTCCAAAGTGAATCCCATGTAAAAGAAACAACAATATACCAGGATCATGATTATTAAGACCAACTGAAGATAAAACATTCGCCACGATTTAGATCTCCTTCAATACTTCCCTTACCAACATTTCTCAGACTACCTCCAACGTTAGCCACGTACACTTCGCAAGCTTCGAGGAAAATGAATAAAAACAGAAGGAACGTAAAATTAAGGCCGAAATGCTACACAACCAAAAAGAGTAAATCATGTGAATAACGCTAAAGATTCCACCGTAAAGCAAATTATCATTCTGAAACAAAATTCGTATGAATGTATAACAATAGCAATATTAAACGACAATATCACACATTCATCTCAATGTGAAAGGAAAATAATTCCCACAATTTCTTAGTTTCTACAAACTCGGTAAGATATATCGAAATACAAGTAAAATATCGTACTTCACTATCTCCAATATTGCTTACCTCACAAAACAAAAAAAAAACAAAAAACAAAAACTTCTGAGAATCTAAATGCAGAAACATCATCTTCCACCAACACAACATGAATGAATAAAGTGGAATATATGATGGGATCAAAAGTTGCTGGAACATTAGCCATGTAGTGGTTTGCATACAAATCACAAATAAATTCCGTAAAGCTTTCCCACTCTCTTCTGATAATGATAAAAATTGGATTACAAAGAAGAGAACTTTCTCATAAAATTAATAACTATTAAGGCAAAGGATAATAATAATAATAATAATAATAATAATAATAATAATAATAATAATAATAATAATAATAATAATAATAATAATGGACTGGTTAAGCAACATTGGGGCTGGTCAGTCGTTGAATGGGTGACCGCTCTCCTCGGCGTTGATTCCTTGGGAAAGAATCTTTACCATAATTTCCTCAGTCTACTCAGCTGTAAATGAGTACCTATTTCTGATGGGATAGGGTACAGCTATGGGTTAAATAGCAAAACTCAGCATTGATGGAAAGAAATGAAAGATTAAACGAGTGGCAACAAACATAACATGGGAACCTCTGGGCAACAGCATGGAGCTTCCATCCCGGCAGCCCAGGTATTCAGTCCAATGAAGGGGAACATGGTCAGGTACTTGGAGGTCGTCATCCAGCTGCTGACCACCACAACGACAGTAACCAACAAACAGAGACTGGAACTAAAGAAGCAAACCAGAAAGAAATGGACAAGAGAAGAAGAAAATAAGGAAATATGATGGAGATGCTATGGCAGAAGCAACCCGACGGAGAGAGATACACACCACCAGTATCACAGAAACAAATAACTTGGCATATGCAGGAGCAAGATTAGTAGCAGAACTGATGGAGATACGAACACCAACACCACCAGTATAATCAACCCAACAGAAACCAAAACAAGCAACCGCCTTGGTAAAGGCGCCTGGAAAAGCAAATCATGGTAATGAGGTCTGACTTGAGTAAACTGAAAGAGATGACAGAAAAAAGGATAAGAAGCAAGAAAACAAGGGAGGAACTGAACGAGAAATACAAGTACATGAGAGGAGACTAAACAACACAATAGAAGATGTAAAACAGAGGCTTAAGGCCAAAGCACATAAGATCCAACAGTACCTGAAACAGGAGTAAGGGATACCAACAGAACAAACTATTCGGAACCAACCAGAAAAGACTATACAGCCAACTAAGAGGGGAAGACAACCACCAAGAAATTCCTGAACCGAACCAAGTAGAGACTCTGGGAAAACTATGGAGCAATCCGGTATCACACAACAAACATGCAACATGGCTCCAGGAAGTTAAGGAGGCAGCCCTTCAACCGCGTGGAACAAAACCCCCACACGCGGACAGGAGCGCACACTGACTTTCAGTGAATTAAACATATATGTAATAATATATATTTATGTATAATGTGTATATAATAACTTACTTTCAACTTTTTATATAATCTCTGTTGTAACATATTTAGTTATTTTTCTTATTTTATGTTTCACTATAGTCTTTTGTAAATACTTAAAACTAGGTATCTGGCAATTGTACTACCTTTCCGTCCTCATGACGTCACAAAACGCATGTAGGCTCATATTTGTATCAGTACGCTTGATAACATCAATACGTATAGGTTGACGAAACAGCTGTCGCGTGTAAAAATACTGGAGTAAATGGAAGAACCCCATTATGTGTCCATTAGTAACCTGAACAATGAAGTAAAGAAAATAATTAGAAAATATGAAGCAATTTCCAAAAAGCTGGTTAACAGTGAGAAAGGCCATTATATATATATATGTCGATCTCAGGGCGGGGCTGTAAGGGGCGGAGCTTAACCAGCGAACGTCATCGTTTCTCAACAGGAACTTTTAGAAGGATCTAGATGAAATGTTACATCATAATACATGGTGTTTCTGACGACGGCCGCGTGCTGGAGTTCTACAACACACCTGAAAATTCTTGAACAATCATGAAAACAGACGCTTCCAACAAGTGTGGGAATGCCTCCTTGCTGCAGACCTACTCGAAGAAGATACATTTTCCTTTCCTTTAATATGTGTCTCTTCACCATAGAGCGATTACCATGACAATAGTGGAGTGGATGATGGCTGAACTCAACACCACAGACCAGAAAACTAGGAAACACACATGATAAAACACAAAGCACTACACCAAGAGCAAATGCAGACAGACTACATAACATGAATGGAAGGAGGGAGAGGACTACTAACCACGGAGGACTGCATCAACATCGAGAGCAGAGCATGACAATACACAAAAAACTACACCAAGAGCAAATGCAGACAGACTACATAACATGAATGGAAGGAGGGAGAGGACTACTAACCATGGAGGACTGCGTCAACATCGAGAGCAGAGCACCTGGGCAATACCTGAAAACCAGTGAAGATGAGTGGCTAAGGAGTGCATTGGAAGAAGGATTCTTAAAAGAAGATGAAGACCCAGAAATATACAAAGATAGGAGAATGACAAATAGAACGGAGGAATGGCACAACAAACCAATGGATGGACAGTACATGAGACAGATGAAAGAACTGGCCAGCAATGGCTACAGAGGGGCAAACTCAAGAAGGAAACAGAAGGAATACTAACAGCGGCACATAAGTAGGCCCTAAGAACCAGATATGTTCAAAGAACGATAGATTGAAGTAACATCTTACATCTCACCATATGCAAGAAGTGCAATATGAAAAACGATACCATAAACCACATAGCAAGCCAATGTCCGGCACTTGCACAAAACCAGTACAAAAAGAGGCATGATTCAGTAGCAAAAGCCCTCTTCTTAAGCCTGTGCAAGACACATCAGCTTAGCTTGCAGTAATAAGTCGTAGGAACACCACCAACCTGAGGGAGTGACAGAAAACGATTGGGCAAAGATTCTCTGGGACATACAGTATCAGAACAAATAAGGTGACATGTGCCAGTAGACTAGATGTGACATTCATTGACAAAATCGAGAAGAAAGTATCACTCAATGATGTTGCAATACCATGGAACACCAGAGTAGATAAGTAAGAAAAAGAAAAAAACTGATAAGTATCAAGACCTTAAGATAGAAATAAGAAGGATTTGGGATATGCCAATGGAAATTGTACCCATAATCATAGGAACATTAGGCATAATCCAAATCCCTGTAAAGGAACCTGGAAAAACTAGCTGCTCATGTAGCTCCAGGACTCATCCAGGAGTGTGTGCTACTAGAAACAGCGCACATAGTAAGAAAAATGATGGACTCCTTAAGGAGGCAAGATGCAACCTGGAACCCCACACTATAAAAACCATCCAGTCGAATAGGATGATTGTGATAGACAAATATATATATATATATAATAGTATTATATATATATATATATATATATATATATATATATATATAAAATAAAATAAATAATAAAAATAATTTTGAAAGGGTTAATGTAAAAGGAAATATAGAGAAGACCGAGAGGGGACAATCATATCTGATACAGTAATTGGAGGAAATTACTAATTAAAGGGACACACGGAAAAACAAAAGACTAAAGATGTAATCATACAAAAGAGAAACTTTTTGTTCAGTATATATAAATTACAAATTAAAATTCAAAAATAAAAAAAATAGTTTCCCTCCCTTTTATCCCTAAAATGAAACAAATTACTTCAAAAATTAAAGAAAGTATATATAAATTTTTTGTATGCCTTTAATAATACCGTAAAAAACAAAGTATGTAAAAATAAATTGGAAGTAGAAGACAGTAATGCAGATGATGTAGGGGGGTATACATAATTAATTGCAGCAATTGTGGAAACAAATATGTGAGGGAAACAGGTAGGGGAATAAGGACTAGAATCCAAGAACACAGTAAGGCAGTACAGTTTAACTCACAAGGGACTGCTGTAGCTAAGCATTGTTGGGAAAAGGACCATAAGATGGATTTTAAAAACAGTAAGGTTATATACAAAAGCAACAAAATCAGTCATAGGAGAGTAGTAGAAGGAGCACTCATCAGAGAGATTAAAGTGATAGAAGGAAACAAAGGTTTCACCTCAGAAGATCCCATAAGCCGAGTTTTGATATTAAAAGAAGCTAAGATTGACCCTTCTGATCTAGAGATTAGGCTTTCTGCCCAACAAACTGTTGGTGACCACTCACTTACCACAAGGGTTAATCCCATTAACCATAAGCTCAGGATATCAGAGCGACAAGTGGGGATTACCACCTCTCAAGGAAACCAAGACAGCCATCACATAAATGAATGTTAAACAAGAAGTTCCAGAAAACTGCTGGGCCTTCACCCAGGCTGAAAACCTAAACATCCCTTGAGAAAGGGCCACAGATAGGGTCTGAAAGTACTCGAGTGCTGAGTAAAATAATAAGTAAATACTTACAAGTAAACAAGTTATATTCAGTAATTTCGTGGGTTTCTTTTTCCAATAACATTAATGTCAAATTTATAAGCCCTTATGATATATAATATATTAGTATGTACATGAGGCTTTGCCTTCTAAAAAAAGTTTTGTCAGTTGGTATAGTAAATAATAGCATTTATGAAGACTAAAGAAGAAAAAACAATTCCTCAAAATGTAAACTTTCGTCATAGAAACAATGAAATTGTATTGTGGTTGAAGAAATCCCTACGCAATACATGTTCTATTGATTTCCCCAGATGTTAAAACTATTGTATTTTGATCTTCCACATATGAAAAAGAAAGGAAGGAATGCTGCTATTTTGATCATTACTGCCTACATCGTTGAATTGTGGGTGAATAAAGATGTGAGAATAAATGATCATAAACTGAAGGAAAAATTTATTTTAAAATAATGGCACAGAGATTCATAATTACTGAAACAGCGAAGAAAAATTGTACAGGTTTATTTTGCAAAAATTTCTTGAATATGAATATGTGCATATTTGCTATGATATATATGATTTACTGTAATGTTCATATTTGCTGTATAAGACTGGTTGTTCAATAACTTTTGCTATTTTAATCCATTTTTTTTATGAATATAAATATGTTTACACTCATAAATAACCTCTTGGGATGATAAAAATAACGTTTCCTCTCTTTATCTCATGAATTCACTATGTTCAGATAGATTAACGTTCTTTCTCGACCTATTTAAGGTCAAGGTAGATGGATTTGGAAAACTATTACTTAACTAGTTTTCTCTATTAAATACTTAAAAAATGTTTCATATATTTTGATAAAATTTCTATTATCCAATAAAAAAAATGCTAGTCTCTTTTTTTCTGAAGCATGGGATCCTGTTTAGTGGTGACTATAAAACGTCCTTCTTTTGAAAAGGCAGAAAATAAAATAGGAACATCACATATTTCAATATAACAATAAACGGAAAGAGAAACCATAAATAATAATTTCAAATGCGCATTATGTCTTGAATACTCCTCTTTACATCTATCTGAAGCTGTTTAAATATGCCACAATAACTTCATTCCCTCTGAAATCCCGTGGTCTGATTTTTTAAGCCTACTTTTGCTCCCATCACTACAAACCTCCTCAGGTTCCAGAAGTTCAGTTGCTAAGCTATCTTTCTCTCTCTCTCTCTCTCTCTCTCTCTCTCTCTCTCTCTCTCTCTCTCTCAAACCTTGAGCGTTATCGTCCGTTCTTTGGCCTTCCTGGGCTTAACACAATTCAAAGAACCAAGAAAGTAAAAACGAAGTGAAAAAGTTCATTCTGCTATTTATCTTCTTTCCTTTCTGATTCTTAAACTAATATTATTATGTATCTACTTCCAACGTGATTACCGAAACAACAGTCTCTTTCCCACCCTTGTTTACCATGATAAGACTTTCCCCTTACATAACAGAAGGTCATAATTCTTCCCTTTAAAACAATTCTAATTTCCACCTCTTTCTCGTTTCCTTTTCCTTTTTCTCTCTCATTTCTTTCTCCTTCTTCATCCCCCTCCCGACCTAGAGTTCCTTCAGATCCGCCGCTACCCACTCCACTCACTCCTTCAGCAACGTTTTACTTCACTGGCCAACAGATAAATCGAGTCTCGAATTCACTTGGGTCAGACGGACTTTACTGGAAGGGGAAAAACAACCCGCTACTACAAAAGGTTTTTGGATTTTCTTTCACGACTTATTGAAGGGAGACGCTGCGCTGAGGTGAACGAGTTGATTTCTATTTCTCTTATTCCCTTACTTGTAGACTGACTGACAGGTGTGGTTGCAAACAAGACATGAAATAAATTATGGAAGAAGAATAACAATACCCAAAAGTTTCACGATATGAAAAAATGCCATAGGAATACGCCATTTGTCAAGGTACCTTAATAAAATCCATCATTCATATTTTTTCCAGTGGCTTTTTATTCCTCATATGTAACAGCAAAGTTTGGTGTCATCAGGCTTAACAAAATTCTTATTGGAATTGAGATGCTTTTACGTATGCACACAGTTACTTTAGCTTAATTCATCTACGTTTTCACTGATCGCCAACAAACGACCAAATTTAAGGAAATGCAGCAAATCTTAATTCACTGAAATAGGACGCATACAAGAGATTAATCTTGTATAGTTTATTTTTGAAGTATATTTGCAAGTGTAAAATCATGGACAAGAGGGGCACTTTTGTCTCGTATATTTGTTCCTTGCATGCCGCTGAGGAAATATAGTAGAGCAGTTATATACTAGACGCTGTGAACGTCTGGCAGACATACAACTTGAACGACGTTAGAGCAAATGAGTCTGTAGATACACAAGCAGCATAACAAACAGTCATACATAGC
>NC_061105.1:31751196-31763696 GCF_015104395.2 Macrobrachium nipponense
GGAAAAACTGATGCTATCTGTCGAGGGTTCTCTCTGAACTTTCATTCCTTTCAGTCATTCTATTCCACCTTTTCCTGTCACCTAACAAACAAGGAGAGGGGTACATAGGAAAGGAATGAATTCATTTACAGAGACCACTACACTTCGCAATAATAAACGATATTAACTTATTAGTGAACATGGTCCTTTTTGACGACCAAAAGAAATGCTATCAGCATCCTGTAATCAACTGAAAGTTTGAGAGACACATTTAATTAGTCATGAAGATCAAAGTGTCCTTTAGATCAACTGCCTACATTTGGATAGACATTGGCAAAACTGGTGTCATCGTTTTCAATATCATGTGAAAAATCTTGAGTGGAAGGACAGATGTAATTTCTCCTAATTTTCATTGAACATTTTTTGGGTGCTTTGAAATCCTATCTAATCCATACTTAACATAGAGGGTAAATGAATGTTCCTAAAGGGGCTTGGTTTGGATACAGTATTCTACGAAATATTGGCCCTAAAAACGGACCATGGGCACATGGAGGCCATTTTCTCGTACCCTCCGATTACTGTGTATAAGAGATACCCTCCGATTACTGTGTATAAGAGAAAATTAACTGTACAGAAAAACTTTTCAAGTGGAAACTTCACTTATCCCGAATATGTTGCACTAATGCATCATGAGAACTACTATAATATACCATAAAATTTATCTTTTCTATTTTACTTGACTTCTTTACGCATTTCTTGATTGCATATGTTTTCAGATTCTCCTCCATGGCTTTCAGTCACTCAGTCAAGTCACTCTATTCAGTTCGTGAAGCCGGAAATGTTCTGGAAGAAAATGATCCGCTTAGTAATGAAACTTTCATAGACATAGTTGAAATCACTTCGTCAGTAAATGAACCCAAGGATGAAGAGGATTCTGATGATGAGATCAGAGATCCAAACTTCGTTTGCAAGATGTGCCATGAATCCTTGAACTTCAATAGAATAATGAGGAGGAAGCAACAAGTCAAAAAACAAAAAAAAAACAAAAAAAAAAAAAAACAAAAAAAGCTTTAAAAAGAAATGCCCATATTTTCTAGAAATCCACATCTTCGACTACTAAAAGAAGATGCAAAATTGAAATCAATGAACTACGTGACAAAAGTACAATAAAATATTTTGCTTTGCTATGATATATTAAAGGAATATATACCCAGAGTATATTACTCCACACAGAAAAAATGTGCATGATCTCCTTCTGTCAACAGATTGATAAACTTAAGAAATAAATTTTTTTCCCCCGCTTACCACAGATTGCCTAGTGAACGGCACAATTGGAAACTCAGATTATCCGGAAAACGATTTCTAAGCATCAAATGGTATCACCGTTTCATTAACAATGAAAATGCGGCAAACTGAACTAGATGCAGGGTTTAAAATTGAACCTATAGCAGATGCTTTGAATGAGAGGTTCAAGCAATTTGGGATATTCTCTAAAGAACTTTCAGTAGATGAACAGATTGTAACTTATTTCGCTAGAAGCTCTCTAAAGCAGTTTCAGAGGCAAGGCCGTAAGATTTGGCTTTAAACAGTGGATAACATGTTGTGGGACTAGTAGCTATTGTTTCCAAATGAATCTATGTTAAGGAAATTAAACAGCTTATACTTCCCTTGCCAAAAAGAATGACTTGGGTTCAATAGTGTTATATCTATGATCAATCACCCTGAGAACACAATGACTATGAAATTTATGCAGATAATTTTTCTCAAGTTTGACTATGAAATTTATGCAGATAATTTTTCTCAAGTTATAACCTATTTGTACAAGTAAAACAATTATGAATCAGAATTACAGAAACAATATGTTCAAGCATTAATTACAAATATCCTTCAAATGATGATAAATAACTAACAAGAGAAGATCGTGGATCCTATGATTACGGATTTGAAGAAAAAGAATTCTTCTTTTTGAAATGGCATGACCACAACATATATACAATTGCCGGCAACCAACAAATTGCCAACTATTGGAAATGCAAAAAGATGGTCAATATAATAAATTTATGCGAATGGATCATAAAAAGTATTAGCTTCAAAAATAATCCTAAAAATTAGGTTTTCTTCAACTGGACAAGTTCCTGATCGAACAGAGGGACGGAAGCACAAGCAATGCACTTATTGCAAATGTTTTTCGACGAAAAATTTAAGAAAAAAATTTGGGCATTAACGGATTAATCATGTCCTACAAATTTTCTTAATTTATATAAGTTCATGTCCCGTGTTTTTCTTAAGAAAACTTTTTGTCATATACAGAGATACTGTATTCATTTGTATGTGACACATTAATCAACAAACTATACTTTTATATAAAATATTTAAGGATGGTTGGATTAAGGCGATTAAATTAAATCGTTTTGTTCTATTTTTATGGACCTCTTAACTGTTATGGATGCTGTTAAAAAGGCTAAATTCAATAAGGTAACTGATGTAGCTTCTGTGGAATATTATTCTCAAATTTCTTGCTAATAAAGGAAAAGCAACCATATTTGAGAGTAATATTCCACAAGGAATGAAAAAAGGTAAACCCTAAAAATATTACAGAAGAGGTCAGTAATGCCAAATCTAGTAATTCCAAATCTAATGACATTCAAAGGAGTATTAATACTAAACACTATTGCCATTCCAAAAAGGTATTGGAATGCTTGACCTTATAGATAACCAACAGAGGAGCTGGTAATGCCAAAGCCTGTTGACGTTAAAGAGGTGAGCAAAATGCTCGGTACAACTAACATTCAACAAAAGGATGGATGGAAAAGTCAAATCTTCATCAACTTCAATAACATTCAACAAAGGGGGAAGGAGAGATAGTGCACAACCCCAATGATATTGCAAAGACGAACGCTAAACCCCAATGATCGAGACTGATGGAACATTTTTTAGATGTAATAGACTAAAAATCGGCAAAGAGGAAAATTTTCAGGAAACTGATCTGCTACACTTCCGACATAGTCTCATAGCTTACGAAATTGAAGCGTTTGAAATTAGAAAGTTTACAAGGGAAGAGAAAATAAACCAATGTTTTACAAAGAATTTGGTTCCCACATATCTTTTTTAATATTATTCAACTTTCAAACATATCTTTATCCAACATAGTCAGATTAGTGGCAGTGTATCCATGTAATGTGCGTCATTAATTGGTAACATACCCTTTATTCGTGCGAAGCATTACCAAAGTTTTGAGGAAAATGGCAGAACGGTAACTAGGGTGAATTCTGCATTCGAAAACTTGCAATATCAAAGGATAATAAAATTAATATTCATTATTAGAAGTTCTTCCATAGAATGAATAATATATTCATAAGAGAAAACGTGACTGAGGCGATAAATATGAAAAGGATATTTCAAATTTCACTAAAAAAATTTCTTTCGTAGAATAACAAATTCATAGGAATATATATATGTATATGTAAATTTCAAATTTCACTAAAACTTTTTCTTTCGAAGAATAACAAATTCATATGAAATATATATATATATATATATATATTATATATATATATATATATGTGTGTGTGTGTGTGTGTGTGTGTGTGTGTATATATATATATATATATATATATATATATATATATATATATATATATATATATAAGTGTGTGTGTGTGTGTGTGTGTGTGATGGATTTTTGGAATTTTATCAAATTTTGTGCCAACTCAGAACATGACACATAAAAAAAAAAAAAAAAAAAAAAAAAAAAAAAAAAAAAAAACTGACACTAAAAAGATAAAGTTAATTTTTTCCTAATCTCAAACATTATACAAAAGAAATTACCACTTCCTTACCTTTGCCTTTATCTTCTAGACACCATTACTGTTCCCAACAAGTCATAATAATAATTAAAATTAACAGCGTCATTCGCTGAATTTTTTCAGCACCTCTGATGCAGTTAAAATAAGCTACATCGTAGAAATGAGAGATAAGATTCTGCAACATTGGATTGCCATCAGAACTCGATAAAGTCTGGTTTTCGGATCGAAGACTATTCTTTCTCCTACAAATCTCAACATCATTCCTCGATTATCGCTTAGAAGAATCCCAAGTATTATTCGCTCACTTTCTGTATATTTTGGTAAAATGAAGAACAAAATTATTGGCTGCTTCCATGACTAGGTTTTCTTTTCATCTAAAACGCCGGTTAATTAGAGAAGACATACAACAGCGAAGACAATATGCGATACGCCTAGCAAATTTTACCGTCTATATATATATATATATATATATATATATATATATATATATATATATATATACTATATATATATATATATATATATATATATATATATATATATCTTTTTTTATAAAAAAAGACTATATATATATATATACTTTTTTTCTTTTTTTTATAAAATTTATGACGTTGACATCACTGTATGTTATTGTCATACCATTTCGTACCACAGTTTGTTATTACATTGAACATTCTTTTACGATTTGTGGGCTTTCAATAATTTTTTCTTTTCGAATATTAATCATTCGCGTATATATTATATCAATGAAATTAATTTCACTTCCGTGAAAAGGTTTTGAAGAACTTATGGCACTGCGTGACACGGGACTGATTTACCACTTCCAAAGGATACTTTGATTATCAAGAATATGATGCCTACCTATTTAACGCCTTTGAACAACATACAGAGTGCGGGTGTGTTGTTAGACTCGAACAGTGATGAATAGACTAATTAGAATTGATATTCAACACAACAGACAACTTGATAAGCTGTGTCGCTATTCACTTAAACTGATCGTTTTCCCCGTAATTCTAATACAGGCGTAATGGGCTTTTCGTTGAATCAAAGCTAAGTGAATGCGGAAGATGCGCTAAGTAGAGTGAAAGGATAAAGCTCATTACCTGTGGAGGGTGGAAGGGAAAATTGGCTATACTAACAGTTACGCTTCATTTATCTTGATCTTGAGTAGCCATCGAAGGAGAATGATTGGTATATGAGTGCTAGCTAGGTTTGAATCTTCATTGAAAAACTTCAGTTTGATCCTCGTTAACGGTTTCCTCATCGCCTTTATATATATATATATATATATATATTACGGGAAAAACGATCAGTTTAAGTGAATAGCAACACAGCTTATCAAGTTGTCTGTTGTGTTGAATATCAATTCTAATTAGTCTATTCATCACTGTACGAGTCTAACAACACACTCGCACTCTGTATGTTGTTCAAAGGCATTAAATAGGTAGGCATCATATTCTTGATAATTAAAGTATCCTTTGGAAGTGGTAAATCAGTCCCGTGTCACGCAGTGCCGTAAGTTCTTCAAAACCTTTTCACGGAAGTGAAATTCATTTCATTGATATAATATATACGCGAATGATTAATATTCGAAAAGAAAAAATTATTGAAAGCCCACAAATCGTAAAAGAATGTTCAATGTAATAACAAACTGTGGTACGAAATGGTATGACAATAACACACAGTGATGTCAACGTCATAAATTTTATCAAAAAAAAAAAAAAGGACTAGATGAAAAGTGAGATATTTTCTACTAGGATAGACTGACCATGAACAAAATATAATTTATTTTACGAATTAAAAATATATGAGTAAAAATTACTAATTCGTTAACAGGGTCAGGGACCTCAAATGACATGACAGACATCAGCTGATGTTCGTCATGTCATGTCTTACTTAGCTAAATAAAGAATCAAGACAACCTGACCTTTCTAACACGATTGGTAATTCAGAAACACGAAAGGACACACACACACACAAAGAAATGGAATACCAAGATTTTCAAGACTCACTCTCTCTCTCTCTCTCTCTCTCTCTCTCTCTCTCTCTCTCTCTCTCTCCTCTCTCAATCCATTAAAGTTCCATGTCATCGGTTTTTATTTTCTGGACAGGATTGTCATGTCTCTTCCTCCTACTACATTTTCAATATCGCTCTGTCTTTCCTGTCCAAAGCCCAAACACACTGCCTCCTCCCTGTGATGGTAATTGCTTCATAGCAAAGAAAGATAAAGGAAAGGAGAACGCATTTTCGAGAAGTTCGGCAGCAAGGAGGCTTTCGCGCCACTGTTGGAGGCGCCTATGCTCGCGGCTGTTCTAGAATCGGCAAGAGTGTTGTGGATCTCGTCGGGACGTGAGAAACGCCGCGATTTCTGATGCAATACCTCATCTAGATTAATCTAAGAAGTTCTAGAAATCCCTGGAGTCGGTGACGTTTGCCGTAGGCTCCGCCCCCAGAGTGCCGTATAAATACGACGAATGAACTTTGGAGAGCAGTGATCGTAGAAGGAAGAGATCGTAAAAGAGAGAGATCACCAGTTAGTCACAGAGCCACAGATCAGATTATCAGTGAGAGATCAGCAGCAGTGATTGTCAGAGAGAGACTAGAGACGGAGGAACCGACGAAGTATCAATCAAAAGAAGAGTTGTTCGAGAGTTGGTTGGATATTGGTCTAGTCGTCTTCATGTGTGGACGGCCGAGTTGTCTCTACGTTGAACAGACTTCGGAGAAGAAAAGGGGGGATTTCCTGCCTTACGATTAGACTAGTTCCTACAATACGGAGTCAAGAGGACGTCCGCTTTCGCCGTTCTCCTTTTGTGAAGCCACTGCTTCGAGTCACTAAACTGGCCCGCAAGTATTTGAATTGTGTCACTGTTCCCCCAGTTCATGCAGTGTAAGATTCTATCTGTTTATGTAAATAGGAGATACCATTCTGCATTTACCTTTGTTAGTAAGCTTGTAAATAAATGTTTGTTGTGTTAGTGTTTCTTTCTATATTCGTATCCCCAGTTTCAACTGTTTGTGTTGATATATTTTTTTTATTTTTTATTATTATTTCATGTCGAACCTGAAGCGGACCTCTCTCAGAGGCCGTAACATTGTCTCTGAGATCTCGGAGTCTGTAACATTTGTGGCGACCTTGCCTAGGGTATCAACACTTTAACAGTTTGTAACAGGGAGGATATAGAAAGAATCAGAATGAGTGAGATGGTGAAAGAGTTTATTGAGTCGGGTAGGCTACTAGGTCTAGAGGGGAATGATCTCCGTGAGTATGTTGAAAAGAAAAAAAGAGAAAAGTATGAGAGAGAGAGAGAAGTAAGGAAAATGCAGCAAGAGAGAGAAATGTTGTTAATGCAGCAGGAAGAAAGAGAAAAAGTACGTATGAATGAGCAGGAGGAGAGAGAGAAAGAACGTATGCATGAGCAGGAAGATAGAGAGAAAGAGCTTATGCATGAGTTGGAAAACGCTCAGTTAAGACAAAGCACTCTTAACAGTCAGTCAGGCCAGAACGAAAACGATACTGATAGGTTAGGTATTAGTGCAGTGTTAAAATTAGTACCAAAGTTCAATGAGGAAGATGTTACGACATATTTCATGTGTTTTGAGAAGTTAATGGAACGAGTAGGTTCTCCTAAAAAAACGTGGACTTTATATTTGCAGTCAGTTTTGAGTGGTAGGGCACTTACTGTGTATAGTTGCATGTCTAAGGAGGAATGTGATAATTACGATATCGTGAAAGAAACTGTTCTTAGCGCATATAGGTTAGTATCGGAGGCGTACCGTAAGAAATTTAGAAATTTGAGAAAGGATGAAAATATTACGTATGTAGAATACGGTAAGAAGTTAGGAAGGCTGTTTTTTGATTGGTTAACTTCTGCTAAGGTTGAGGATTTTGATAGTTTGAAGAACTTAGTGTTGTTAGAAAACTTCAAAGATAACGTATCCCCTGAGATTAAACTTTATATATAGGATAGGTGAGAAGTATCTTTTGCAGGAGCAACTAGGCTAGCTGACGAATATAGTCTAACTCATAATTTGAGTGTTAGTAAAAAACAAAATGATCCTTCGTCTGGTAGAGTACAAAGCAGTAAAGGTTTCAGTCCTAGTAATAACAATGCAAGTAAAAGTGAATATTCCTGTTATACATGCGGAAAACCTGGTCATACGTCTAAGGTTTGTAAGAGTAGAATGGCATCTAGTGGCTCAGAATTAACTTGTTTCCGATGTAATGGGAAAGGGCATTTAGCGAGAAATTGTGCAGCAGAAAGGAAGGACGGTAAGAAACCAGTATTGCTAGTTAACCTTTCGTCAAGTAGGAATGATGTGATGAGAGAAACTAGGAAAGTGTTAGGTGAATTTCTGTCGGAAGGCGTAGTTTCCTCTCTTGGAGGAGTAGATTTGAGAGAAGTGGTCTTACTTCGAGACACAGGGCTGCTATCTCACTGATTAGAGAAGAGTGTGTGCTGAACAGGGCAGGAGAAGTAAAACTTGCAGCTGTGGACAGTTTGCCCGTCGAAGGCGTTGACATTATTGTCGGTAATGACTTAGCTTTATTCCAGAATGTGAATCCTGTTGTGAGGAATATTCCAGTGCCTGAAATGGTAGTAACTAGGTCGGGTTTAGATACAGACGTAGACTACGGTCATAATTTGTTCGTGGATTCGAACGAGTGTAAGTTCGTGGATTCGAACGAGTGTGAGTTCATGGATTCGAATGTGAGTGAGTTCGTGGATTCGAACGAGTGTGATAGAGGTAGCAAGGTTGATCTTGGCATGAATGTGGCTGAGAGACCTAACTATCGTTGACAGTGAGAGCCAAGGGGAAGGCGTAGCTGTCGAGAGTAACGTAGTAAATGTACCAGTATCTAGTACTAGTTACGGTGATGAATTAGGCTCTAACATTTAGGACAAGGATGAGCTAGTCAAGTTGCAGAGAGAGAATGAGACACTAACCCGAATTTTTGAATGTGAGCTGGATGATGATCTCGATGTGTGTAAGGAAACTTTTTGTTTAAAGGACGAAGTT
Source organism: Macrobrachium nipponense (assembly GCF_015104395.2). Classification (NCBI taxonomy): domain Eukaryota; kingdom Metazoa; phylum Arthropoda; class Malacostraca; order Decapoda; family Palaemonidae; genus Macrobrachium; species Macrobrachium nipponense. The sequence continues at coordinate 31,760,005 of NC_061105.1, forward strand.
TTGTGTCGTTATGTTCGACCGAAGTCAGGTAGTAAAGGGGAAGTCACAGAACAATTAGTAGTTCCTAGGAAGCTTCGTGAACTAGTATTGAAGTTAGCACACGATGAGCAAGGACATTTGGGAGTAAATAAAACTTTCAAGTGTATTAGTAGGGCGTACTTTTGGCCTAAGATGAAAAATGACGTATGTTTTAAGAGGTATGTTTTAAGCTGTCCTGAATATCAAATTGCCGGGAAACCGATTCAAGTAATTCCCAGAGTTCAGTTGTGTAATATTCCTTCAGTAGGCTTATCTTTTGAGAATGTATTTATAAATATGTTCGGAACTTTGTCTAGAAGTAAGGGTAGAGATGATTGCATAACTCATCTTGATTATTATAAAAACAATCTAAGAGATGTTTGGCAGCTTGCGGAGGAGAACGGAAGCGCTTGGCAATTAGCGAAAGAAACCCCGAACAGAAGTAAAGGGGAAACTGAAGGAAACCCTCATCTTCGAGCAAAAGAGAGAAGTTTGTGTGAAAGAGATAAAGTTTTATTACTAGTCCAGAAAGAAGGTTCCTCTTCCTCTTTATCTCATAATTTCGACGGACCTTTTTCAATTTTAGAGAAGAGGGGAAATATACCTTCTAGAATTAATGTGGGTAAGAGTAGAGCAAAGGCAATGAATGTAAATTTGCTTCAGAATTATAAACAACGCCCCATGCCGTGGCCCCCGCCCGTGTAACAGTGTTACTGAGTGAGATTAGTTTTGAGAAAAACACAAGAGATGTTTTAGTATTTATAGGTTTTAATCAGAGTTCAGAAAACGGAAAAAGTAAGAGAGAAGGATAATGTATTAGCTGATAGCCTCTTTAGAGATTTCTCAGAATGAGTAGCCTAATAACTGTTTTCTGTTATCGCACGAGTGAGTGTGTGAGTGGGGAAGTGTGTGTGTTTGACTGGATTAAAGCTTTATGCAGAATTGTTTCCCCGCTGTTTAATTCTTACTTCTCTTTAAAGAAAAAAAAAATTAAAATCAATTTATTTCATATTTTTTCTCTTTTGGGGTGGCGTGTGATGGTAATTGCTTCATAGCAAAGAAAGATAAAGGAAAGGAGAACGCATTTTCGAGAAGTTCGGCAGAAGGAGCTTTCGCGCCACTGTTGGAGGTCTCCTATGCCTCGCGGCTGTTCTAGAATCGGCAGGAGTGTTGTGGATCTCGTCGGGACGTGAGAAACGCCGCGATTTCTGATGCAATACCTCGTCTAGATTCATCTAAGAAGTTCTAGAAATCCCTGGAGTCGGTGACGTTCGCCGTAGGCTCTGCCCCCAGAGTGCCGTATAAATACGACGAATGAACTTTGGAGAGCAGTGATCGTAGAAGGAAGAGATCGTAAGAGAGAGAGATCACCAGTTAGTCACAGAGCCACAGATCAGATTATCAGTGAGAGATCAGCAGCAGTGATCGTCAGAGAGAGACTAGAGACGGAGGAACCGACGAAGTATCAATCAAAAGAAGAGTTGTTCAAGAGTTGGTTGGATATTGGTCTAGTCGTCTTCAGGTGTGGACGGCCGAGTTGTCTCTACGTTGAACAGACTTCGGAGAAGAAAAGGGGGGATTTCCTGCCTTACGATTAGACTAGTTCCTGCAATGCGGAGTCAAGAGGACGTCCGCTTTCGCCGTTCTCCTTTTGTGAAGCCACTGCTTCGAGTCACTAAACTGGCCCGCAAGTATTTGAATTGTGTCACTGTTCCCCCAGTTCATGCAGTGTAAGATTCTATCTGTTTATGTAAATAGGAGATACCATTCTGCATTTACCTTTGTTAGTAAGCTTGTAAATAAACGTTTGTTGTGTTAGTGTTTCTTTCTATATTCGTATCCCCAGTTTCAACTGTTTGTGTTGATATATATTTTTTTTTATTATTATTATTTCATGTCGAACCTGAAGCGGACCTCTCTCAGAGGCCGTAACATTGTCTCTGAGATCTCGGAGTCCGTAACACTCCCCCTTAATCTCATGTCTACATAATGCTCCTTTGCAACAGAGATACTAAGGGCTCCATCTTCTCCCTTTCTCTGCCATGCATAAGACTCCCCATCTAGTTCTCTAATCAAATACCTTTCCTACACTTGGCCCTTCTTTCTTATAATGAGCAAATTTCAAGGTCAGTCCCAACTTCCGCTCTGACTTAATTTCCTTTCATACTTCTCAAGCGACTCCTGTATAGTGTTATGATTGTATAATGTTGTGAGCCTGCAGCCAAGAGTGTCCTAGTGATAAGTAACTCATTTCTTAGTAAGATTGAGTTTGGAGGTACCTTCGGTACATATCGCCCTCGGTCATCGACCACGTGTCTTACCCAATCTGTTCTAATCCCAATTGCTCCCCACTATTGCTTTTTTTCACTCCACGTGCCTGGAAATCTCAAGATCTAAACCCTCGTTAATTATTATCTGTGCTACCGGTTCCTTACGTCCCACTTTAAAATATAGGGTATAATCCTTTCTTTTCTAATGTGATTAAGAGTGTGAAAATAATGAACTAAGCTAAACCCGTAGCGTTAACCTATTACCTAATCTGAAGTAGGCCCTCAGCCGTAATTTTGCACATGACTGCCCCTCACTGCCCAGGTCATTGTCATATCAACTTCACATTATCCTCCTCAGTTATTCACTCCCAGGTACAATCATATTATATACAATTTCTTGGTGAAATAAACTGCACACTATTTCCAAATATTTTTAAACTCCGATCTCTATATAATTGGACGTTTGCCGGATCCTAACGCATTAATTTGTACAAACTGAGAAAAGTTATGACTTGAAAAATAAAAGTACATGCTACTTGACTCCCTTAACATTCTCCTGTGTAACAAACAAGTTGTTCAAGAAAACGAAAGCCACAGCTATTGAAAAGCGAACATCAGATTAACGGTTCTCCGCATGTAGAGGGGGTGAAAGTTTCCTCGAACGAGGCTTTCAGACCAATTTAAAGGTGCTTCGATAATACCAAAACAATGCTCCTCTCTCTCTCTCTCTCTCTCTCTCTCTCTCTCTCTCTCTCTCTCTCTCTCTCTCTCTCTCCAATTCAAAATTAGTCTAATGAAAAGCATAAATCATCATAAAACAATAAATATACATCAAATGAGAGGATTAAGTTTAAACCCAGTGCAGTTAACACTGACGATCTGGTTAATGAGACTGAGACTGAATCCAGACTGAGATACAAGAATTCGATTACTAGGATTATTGCAACTAAAAGACACGAAGCTTAAAGTTATAAAAAGTAGAGAAGGAATCATAAAACAATGTAAGTAGTACCTTCGTATTCACACATATAAATCAATACTATACATGTGCATCATATTATATATATATATATATATATATATATATATATATATATATATATATATATATATATATATATATATATATATATATAAGTCATATCACTTTTCCGTGATTCATATACATATATCGAGCTACAAGGTCCTTTAATATCTAATTCGCTCTACCTCGGAATTAATATATTTTTTCATATATGCTTAACCGAAGGGGAATTTTTTTCTTGATAATAGACTTGCCTGGATCGCGTCCCGATCCAGGCAAGTCTATTATCGAGAAAAAATTCCCCTTCGGTTAAGCATATATGAAAATATATTCCGAGGTAGAGCGAATTCGATATTAAAAGGACATTGTAGCTCGATATA
>NC_061105.1:31768696-31825667 GCF_015104395.2 Macrobrachium nipponense
TCAAAGTAAATGCCTTGTTTACATTTACCAATCATGGATATTTATGTATTGAAGTAAGCTAAATTCAACTGTATTTATTTACCAAAATATTTATTCATCAGAACGTAAATTAACTGTAATATTGAAATTTTTTCTGTTTGTGAAATTATATTTTCGTTTACTCTTATTACTTAGCCTAAATATTACAATATCTAGAAAGATAATCTTCTTTAAATGTTATTCCATATATAATAAGATCAATTTTGTGAAGGACTGATGAGTCAACAGTCACGGCAAAAAAATTACCTTTTTTTGAGTTTAACCATAAAGAGAGCGTTATAGTGTACCATTGAAAGTTCCGTTTTCTTTATTCTTAAAAGCAAATAGGACAATACATTATTTTCCTAAAATAATTGTGACACATTTTGTTAAGACTGCATAATGAACCAGTAATTAACCATATCTCTCATGATGTTTATGAAAACTTGCCAAATTGTCAGATGCTTTATGATTAATTTGCAGGAGTACTGATATAACTTTTGTAAGTGATTATCTTCCTTCCATACACGGACCTGCAACAGAAAACTCTACTGTCCACCATATAATTACAATTTCTCAGGAGGCTTCTAACGAAATACCCCAAAATCAGAGTTGATTTGGCAGTTGCCATGAAAGCTTATAATATGGCAAGATGCAAAAAAAATTGGTAATTTTATAATTAAATCATGTGCATTTCTTACTGACGGTTCCGATCTTGCTGTATTAGGAAAAATGGTGTGAAGTATAAACTAGTGGGTGAATTGCGAAAGTCCTATTAGGCCGGCATTACAATAGAGCTTTACGGGTACATAAGATCATGCTTGAGGCATTGAAAAGGTTGCTAATGAAAATGTTTGAAGATTCAGAAGGAAAGAACATGTCAAATGCGCTCATGAATATATGAATATATATATATATATATATATATATATATATATATACTATATTATATATATATATATATATATATATATATTATATATATATAACTTCATAAACAAATGAATAGCCCTCCGAATTTTCTCATGACACTGCTAAGAAAACCTACCCTGTAAATATATAAATAATTCTATACATTTGATTTCTGGGTTAATGGCATCTCAAATTCCTTAAGTATTGTCAGAAATGGATTCCTAACCATCGAAAACCCTTAAATAGAGGTATAATTTACTTTTATAGTCCATTAACTAAAAAAAGTAAATTTTTCGTATGACAGACAGACGTCATATTTAAAGGGGCTTGTCCTGGAGTTATGCCCAACTACCCAGATGTCTGACCGAATGAGGAAGAAAGGTCAAGCGTCAGACTAATCACGGCAATTGAAAAATTTAGGGCACAAAAGGATGCATACGGGTCTGTAACATTAGAGCCTGGACTATATTCTAAATCTATGGATCTAGGCAATGTAGAAAAAAAAGCAGGGTCTGTAAAAAAAAAAAACGTAAGGGGGGGGGGGGGGGGGGGGGGGGGGGGGGGGGGGGGGGGGGGCGGCGGTTGTGTCCCAGGGGGGCTCACGAATTACCAGTGCCCCAGTGCTTCATACGATTATACAGCATTTAGGATCGTTGACTTGTTCTCAAAATGTTTGTGATTATGATATGTACTCGATATGTTTTACTGGAGAGTAGACGTACCCACATGCATACCTTGGTTTTCAACATAAGGTAGATCTTGTTTTACAATTGCTCAGTTGCTTTATACCGGTGAAGATTCAAATATATTCAGCTGCGTTCCCATCACTTGACTTTCATCGAATGAAAATTCTTCCCCTATCCTAAGACACTACTTTTCGACGCGATATTTTGCCAGACAATTTATTGCCCGTGTGTTCAAATTTACACTTTTTTTCAATGATTACTTTCCACCTCGCTTCTACCCTCAGAAAAATGGCAAGACCTTACCTTCATCTTAGGAAGTCATGTTTTATCCATGGGAAGTTTTCTTTTAATCTTTTCTTCATCCAACCCTAAAAAGAACACCAAAGGAAAGCTCAGAATGGTCCACCTCATAGGCGATTCCATAATCCTTTGGCGTTACAACACAAGAAAGAGACTTCTCAAAAATGGTTAGTAGTATTGGATTGTCTTCCTTTCGAAGTACTATAATGTAATTCAGCAGACGCAAGTGCAATTAAGGCCCACCTGCGCGTTCCTAAAAGTCTTTCAGCCACGTTAAGAGTCCTACAGGGAGTAAAACCTACAGGTACAGTCTGGAAATACATAAAAGAAGGAAAGTAAAGGATACATATGGGAAAAACCAAGGGTTGGAGAATAATACAGTGAAAACTGTACTGTAAAGATATTCAACAGCTTATTCCTCCATCGGTAAATGAACGTGCCAGATAGACAGAGAGATGGTGAGGATTTAAGGGAATTAAAAAGGGGAGTATGAAAAGAGAGAGAGAGAGAGGGAGGGAGGGGAGGGGGTCCAAATTGCTTTGGAAGTCCGAGAAGTGGAGAAGAGTTGAGTAACGGAGTGATATTAGATTTATGACAGTCAGAGGAGAAATAACGCCCAAGGGCCTGGCAAAAAGACTTATGGATCTTTGGGGTTACGGGGATATTGAGGATATTTGTCCTCTATCTTTCTGATGACCGCTGGTTACTATAATGATCTTCTGAGGGGCATTGAGGGGGCGGTACCTTTAAAAATGTTTGGCGAGTGTCTTGAGCTAATTCTCCTCTTTTTCTATTATTCTGTCTGTGTTCCTATTATCCAGTGGCACTGGGATATGTGATTCCGGTCTTCCCAATTTGTTTTTATTTTGTATAATTAAACAATTGCCTTCTAAAAAGTAATGCGATTTTTTCTTGCTATAAAGCTCGATTTCAAATAACAGAAGAAATGGATTCTTAGCATTCACATTTTCTATTAAGTTAAAGCCAGTTTGAAGTAAAGTTTATGTAAATTCCACTGAAAATATGCTTCTGTAACTGAGATTTGGAAATCACTAAAATGCAATTTTTTTTTTTTTTTTTTTTTTTTTTTTTTAATGGAAGCCGGCTTCCAATCAGTTCCTTTTTCCACCGGAATCAAATATTCCCTGAACGCAGAGACGTCAAAGTTATTAACCGGGTTTCAGTTTCAATTTTCCTTTTGGCACTCGCAGTTTGTCTATGGAGGATTTTTCTACAGCTTTTTCGCAAGGAAAAGTTCCTTTCGTTTTTTTTTTTTTTCATGGAAGCTTGGGAATGATGCGTAGGCCTAAACGATGCGGGTATATTACATCAAATCTAATTTTGTAATGCCTATTTACATAGACGATCCAATTCTTTGGGGCATCTTGTAATTATCACAGCCGACACTGGCCGATAGGGGTAATTGAAAGACCAAGGAATTTTTGTTACTCAGTTGCTATTGAACTAGAATGAACCTTTTTCGGATATGTAATACTGTGATAAATTTAAGGTGAACCACAGGGTTTTAAATCATCGGGCCAACACACACACACACACACACACACATACCTTATTCAATAGGGTGAAATCCGGCAACTCCGAACACATTATATCAGTTGCGTTACATCTGCACGGCCATTCAATGTCCTTACTGAAAGCAGAAGCCGTTATATTACAATCCACAAGATGATAATGGTTGGCTTACCTACCGAATTCAAGTGGGTTTCCCTTCTCCAGCAGGGACAAATCTAAAGCTTTCATTAACAACAAAAAAATCACCTTAGGAATATAAACAAGGGTCTCATCTAGCAATAAAAATAAAAGATTATTATTATTATTATTATTATTATTATTATTATTATTATTATTATTATTATTATTATTACCAGATCACATAGCTGACTTTCAGCTCTCATAGTGCTGCCCTGAAGGATTATTAGGATTAAATACAATAACAGGTTAGGCCTGAGGTCAAGCTTTGGAATCGAATAGTTCATTGAGTATGATGACGAATGAGTGAAAATTAAACTAAACATTGCACAAAGGCACACACTTCCAAACTGGACCACAAGCACACAAGAAATACATTTACTCACGTATCCATGCATTAAAAAAAAAGTTAAGTAACATTCTAAGGACAATTTCTAAGCAATGAATGATCTCAGGATTTTTGTATTTTCATCATTTACTTATATTTGTATTTTATCAGCTAAATTACATCTCTTCATAAACAAAAATTGGAAGGACTGAAAATGCAGAAGATTCTGACAAAATTTCTTTCACTGATTTATTTCCAAAAGTTGACAGTCGCTGCAGTTCATACTTTGGACACTCACACAACACATATCTGACCGTTATTGCCACCTTGCACTCTTAGCACTCGGGAGCCGGGCCATGTGGACTGCTCATTAAGTGTCCGTGTGTCAGACCAGTATGGCCTAGTTAGAGTAGAGTCAGAATTACTTGCGCATGTCTATCTCTCTGATATGTTTTATTATTATCAGGTTCGTCATTCCATACATTATGCCATTTATTTACAATGATTGTTTTTATATATCTTTACATAGTCACTAATAGGGATGTTTACATTTGCTTTTATCATGTCTCTTTAGCTGCTTATGAAGTGAAAACTTAATCTGTTGTACAATATTATCTTTTGGATTGTAACTTTGAATGGCTTCTATAGTGCTTCTGGAGTCGCTATAAATCACAAAATTATTAAACGAGTTTCTTCGATTATCTTTATCGCTGACGTCATTGCACATAACTCAGCTGTAAGTACTGAGGCATTATTGGAAGAGAGAAATGATACGTTTTGTCTTGGAACACTGCAGTACATCCCATTCCGTGCTCTGATTTATGTCCATCTGTATATATCGCGAAATGCGGACCTGCTGTACTGTATGTTGTCTATGGTGTTCTGGTGTATATAAGCAACTTTTTGATAAATATTTCAGATGGTACAAATTCTCATTTTATTCACCGTCCAAGGAAGAGGTGATTTTACTTTTAAAGGCACTTGTAAATTTACACTCAGCTAGTCAAACAACCTTTTAGTTCTAATTGGGAAAGGTGGTAGATGGTATATTTATAAATAAATCTATTAATTCAAAGAATTTTTTTGTGTTGAACTACGTGTCCGAATTCCAAAGAGCACTTTTTCATCGTTACTACTTCTCTATTGAGAGAGAGAGGTAGTTCACCACATTCAACTTGTAAAGATGATTTTGGTGATGATCTAAAGGCTCCCGAGCATATTCTAAGGCTTCCTTTGTGAACGGGATCTAACCTTTCCAGCGCTGCATCTGAAGCTGAATGATATACTTCGCATCCGTAATGAACGACGGTTAGCAGTTTCTTTACACAGAACAGTAATTAGTGTCCGATATCTTTTTAAAATTATAGTTAATGCTCTTTTACATTTTGACTTCATGTATGTTATGTGAGCTTTCCAGTTTGGGAGTATAAAAAGTAGGAAGAGAAATATGGGCAAATGGCCTATATTTGATAAGTCCCGTTCTCTCTATATTCAAACTCTCTACCTTATTTAGGTCCGAAGTTAAGCAGCATCGAATTTCTGCGTCACGATTCGCGGTATGACATCAGGCGAGGAGCGTTTAGGCTGGTTTTCATTTTCCTATTTTATATTCTCTCTCCTCCTATTCACGGTGATTTTGGATCTCTTAACACCAGGATGTTCATGTTTCAATGGTTGGTTGACACGATTGTTTCTTCATGAAGCAAACAGCTTATGATGTTCTAATTTATTTTTTCTTTCGTGTTGTTTTTATGTACGAGTATGGACATTTTTCAAATTTTCCGTTTAGAATATTTCTTTTTCATACTGAAACTGAGTACAATTTCCGTTTCTCAAACTTGATTTTGTTTGTTAAAATTATTTTTCTTCGTTTTCTTTTTCTTATGGAGCTGGAAAGGACTCCCCATGGATTACAGATATAGCTTCGTAATATCCTATTGAGTTTGATATCATAGTAACCATACTTTTGTTCTTCTTTATACATTTACATATAACACGACGAGGAGTATGAAATCTAAGTGTTTGTGAAAAGGGTGCAATATTTTCACTGACAATTTACAATTTCTAATTCAAAATTTGTTTCGTTTCAGTTATTGCCCAGATTGCGAAGTCTTACAATGTAAATTGAGGAAGGATGTCAATGAATTTAAGGCAGGTGCTAAGGGATGTAAATTTACTTTACAGGTGACGCTTATCCAGTGCCTCCGCATTCGCAAGAACAATAGATTATTTATTGCCGAGGAATTTGCCAGAAAGCGAGTTCTCGGTTGTCAGAATTCTTGAAATATTCATCGCATGAGGTAGTGTCACTTGAAACATGACTTGACGATATTTCGTTTGCAATGCGTCATGAATAATTTAGAGAAGCCTCAGGATGAGACCTTCCGCGTTTGAAGAATTTAAATCCAGTAAGTTTGCTTCTTGCAGCGGACAGCATTTTCATTTAGACTACAGTCTGAATTGACTTGTGGATCACCTCTGCTGGAGAGCTTTGTCTCTACACTTTGTAAGTTCTTCAATCTAAAATGAGAAAGAGTTCTACTGATTATTTTTTAACTGTACTATTTCAGCAGACTGTCTAATTGACGTATAAGATCTATATTCTTATTGATTCAATGAATTCCAGTACCGTTAGATGATGTTACCTGGAGTATTAGTAACCTGGTGGATAGACAGCTTACACTTACGAGATAATTTATTTATATGTCCTAGTATCTTATCAAAATTGATTTATTCATATTATTTCCTTAGTTCATTTGAACGAAGTGGTCTCTTTCAGCAATTTGGACAACGGTTCCCAACACCTGACTGCAGAAGGGCACACTAGTCTAGGTACTCGTGAATGCGGCAGAACCGCTCTCAGGGGCGCTAGCCCTGGCTCGTTTCAGTGCTCGACAGGCAAGCCCTTAATGAAGGCAGGCTTATAGTTATTTCAATATGGAAGAACACTACACAGATGGTTTTCGAACGTTGTTTCTGCCTGTCCATAGAACGTTTACACTTTTAGACAGTTCACTTTACAGAATGCGCTCTGTAAGTTCTCTAGTATTTTGATGATGTGGCTAACCCAAGTAAAGCTGTCACTGTGATATCATTATGTTTATACTTAAATTTTCTTTGGAAGGTTACGATGACGGTATACTGATGGCAAGGAATAAAGGTTTCAACCTTTCTTAGAAGGGCTATGTAGATAGTCCAATCCTAAGTCATATGCCATGAGAAGGGAGTATACTGCACTATAAAGTCTGGCTTTAGTGCTCGAGTTCACGTTCAGGAGTATAAGACCATTGAATCTTTCAAATCTATACTCGGTATTAAAGAGAGAGCAAATGTGATCAACATGAAATGGGGAATCTGGTGCTGATATATTCATAATAATTACGTGTGCCGCACGGACCCTCAGTTTTTCAGTCATAAATATAAACACAAGGACTGCTGTATGCGTTGGACATAAAATCAATGGTTCGCTGAACACCCGAAATAGTTGGAAATGCTTAAACATATAGATAGAAAAGAGAACTGTCGTTGATAGTCAATAGGAGTGGGAGAACGCAAGGTGATCACTGAAATTGTCATTTGCCTGATACAAATCAGTTAATTCAACCACATCAATGAAGGTTTTAGGAAACAGGGGGATATACTTCCAATGAATATTTGAAAAGGTGGTTGGCTGCCTAATTACTAGCTAACTTTTTGGTACTCATTTACCTGTGACTGTTAGTAAATCTCCGGCTTTGTTTTACGTTTTTTTAGCAGTCTAACTGTATTTCATACTATTTGGAACTATGAATCGTTGCCCTGATAGTGAATGTTAAGGAAAGAACTCTTCCTATAAACGTTTAATGAATCACACTGGAGGAGCGACGTGAGGTTACTTCTCGAAATTGTGGTTATATAGAACCTGAAGTTCACTATTTTTGAGGTACTAAGGTTTATAAAGTACTGAATGTAAGTATTTTTTTCATTCATGTTAGGTTTCGTGCTTTGAAACTGACTATTCGTTCTATACTGATTTATTTCAGGGACCATTATAAAGTCGTTTCTATTTTTCCCACCTCTCTTAAGAAATATGAAATAGTTATAAAGATCTGTCAAAATATGTTTTCATTTTGGTCGAACATAAATTCAGCACGGAAGTTATATCGGACATAGAAAAATTATTCAATAAAAGGTACATGATTAAAACCTAATAAAAATTACAAAATAATCTAAAGGAACTCATTTTAGGAATTACTCATGTATCAATTCCATTTTTATGGCGTCGACACTCGATCAGAATCATAAAGAAAATGGTTAATCATTCTCCTTAACCAGTATTGATAAATAAAAATTCATAAAGCCTCTCTAAACGTACCACAGGGAAAACTTTTTCTTCCTTACAATAGTTTTCTCTGGTCTAGTGAGAGAGAGAGAGAGAGAGAGAGAGAGAGAGATTCCCCTAACGTTGGCTGCTGTAAATTCTTCAGGTTCTCCCACCTTGATCTCAGTATCGCTCCTTGATGAAATTGACTTCAACCGAGTGAATTAGGGATTTGACCAATCTAGTGATGAGTCTTAGTGTGAAAATGCTGTTGTACAGGATGGGTGAAAATGATGGTGAAAAAAAAGAAAAAAAAAAAGGAAGAAGGGATAAAAGGAAGAACTTAGGGATGGAGGCAGAACCAAGAGAAAACTGCGTCTAACGCTCGAAGTAAAATGGGGAGAGAGAGAGAGCTTTTTTAAGAATCGGGGAAGGGAGGTAGCAAGTTGGAGAGTGAGTGATACTGGGAGTGTAAGAGGAGTAGAGAGAATAACCAGCCACCCAAAACAGACTTTATGGAGTTTTGATGGTAATGCGATATTGAGGAAACTCTTTGATGATCTTGAGTTATATTAAGAAACATCTGAGAGGCTGGGCAAAGGCAATTCAAGACTCGTGCTGCGGCCTGACAAACATGCGGTGAAGGTCGGCTCTTTTAATGATTCTCTCTCTCTCTCTCTCTCTCTCTCTCTCTCTCTCTCTCTCTCTCTCTCTCTCTCTCTCATTACTGAATCACAGACAAGAATAATGGGTTCTAGAAGCACTTACTATTTAGTATGATGATTTTGTATGTCTTCATTGTTATGTTTTCATAAAACTGAGAAACATTCACATTTTGATGAGGCTGTTAGGTTAATGATACTTCTATTTCAAGAAAAACCTTCACTTAGCACACCAAGAATTCAATCACAAATACACACACATACGCATACACACACACACACGCATACACACACACACACACACACACACACACACACACACACACACACACACACACACACATATATATATATATATATATATATATATATATATATATATATATATACGTATATATATATATGGTACTATTTACTATGCATCTTTAAACAACGGCGAGTCAAGTTAGCCACATGAGCCATACCACGGCGATAGAAGAGACAACTGGCGGTTGCAATAAATTAAAAAACGTGACGTCATAAATCCCAACCAGAGGAAACTCGAATTTCCACATGACTGACGAATAGCGTCATTTGTTTACATACTGTTTTCGGAAGGTATATTTTGGCTGCGGCTTAGGTAGCCAAACTTTTATTTTTGTGGATCACATTTGGAATTTACTATAACATACCTGTTAAATATACATATTACAGTTGCAGTTTATAAGAAATATGACTGTATTTGTTTGTAGTGCTGCCCAGCATACATGGTGTAAAGAGAAAATTTTGGATGCATGGCATTAATTAAGAGAAAATCTTGGATGCAAGGTGTTAAGATCAAGTCCAGAATGCAGGGTGTAAAATTGAAAATTCTGAATGCATGCTCTGAAGAGAAAAGCTGGAAAATCATGGTATAAAGAGAAAATCTTGAATGAATGGTTTATACATTCGTGACGTAGGTCCTGACGTTTCATGTGACGTCACTGCCTCGTCCTTGATGACGGCTTAGATTGGTGGCTTTCGTGGTATGCATGCTCTAATGGGTAAAAATTCGAGTTGAGTATCATTGTGTCCTCTATCATCTTTGATTCCTACCTTACCTAAGCTATCGCCGGACTGAACAGAGAATTCTGGATCGTTTAGTATCATTAAACTACGAAACGAAACCTAAAACAACCGCTTACTTTCATTTTCACCAATAAGGAATCTAACTTAGCCTGGTCGCATTATACTCTTAATACATGAATTTGAACGTTTAAATCACCTAACTCCTGAAAATATAAAAAGGTGGGGAAATCCCCATTTACTGCAATTAATGTATCCACTTATCCTTCAGCAGCCTATTTACAGTAAGAAAGCTTTCTTCATAAAAACACATATCTTTTATTCACATCACAGTGGATCAAGTGGTTCTATCTAAAACATTACTCATAAAAGAAAAAGAAAAACCGGGTGAACAAAAATGCATTAATTTTAGCTTCCAATATACAAGAAATGAATCACAAAAGTGTACCAAAACGTCACCTATCTGGAGGAATTGGTAGTTCTAGAGATACACAAATTTCGATTGACATTAGACGATGACGAAGCTGCTTTGTCCCAAATAAAGAGCTAATGCATATAAGGTTGAATAGTTCTAAATACAGTCAAGGAACTGTTTACACCTTGGGATCCTGATTCAATAGAGAATAATTCGTGTTAGGAGAAAACTTGCATACTCAAAAAATTACTGATAAGCCTATCAGGTATTAAAAAGGGGATCATTTTCCTTCCAGACTAAACAACTTTTCAATTTTCATTTCTGTATATTTAATACTGGTTTTTCATCACTTACTTACCTAATTTACATAGTTTCCATTCACATCATAATTCACAAATAATGACTGTGATGATTTCTGCCTCAGATTGCGTTCCGTGCCAAAAGTCCCTTTCGCCCAAGAAAGCTAACAAAATCATTAAATACTAATACACAAGACAACTCAACAGCATAAGTAGACATATGGAATCATTCTCTCGCCTTACAGCAAAACTCTTGCGAGAATAGTTCTTTACTTTATTTTCCTCATCAAGAGTTACTATTGCAACATTAAAGTGTCCCATAGTATCTATATGTTATAAAAACCATGTTGACTGGAAGTCGGGGACATTCACTTCTAATCAACCATGATGCTCTACGATTATTGCCCGCTCATGGGCTCAAGGGAAGGAGGAAGACGGGGAGAATTCATGAGGAAAACAAATAAATATGACAAGGAAAAAAGAATAAGACGATTATGGTTTCTTAATCTGGTCTTCAACTAGTGTCTTAAACTATATGTGCAAGAAATAAAAACTAAAAATCACCATTGATAACTGGACAAAAAACAATGCGGATAAAAATATTCTCCTCTAGGAACTGGTAAAAAAAAAAAATCCAGTGCTTACGCTGGTGAACTGAATTATACACTTGTTAATAACCCGACCTTATCAATTACGAGATTATTTCCCCTTTAATTCAATAAAACAAGATATCACTGCGTTAATGAAAACACGGCAAGGCAGTTCATTTATCCATTGACCGTTTGTACAGTATCTCACAAGGTAAAAATATAATGAGCAGGTTATCCGTTTATGAAAGGATACTTCCGTTTAATATAATATAAAGCCAACACTTATCGTATATATGTCTTAACCAGAGGATAAAAAAAATACTTGGTGGTATTCTTTAAAGTTGTTCAACAAAAAGATGTTTTTTTCCGCAGGTATTTCTCATTAAATAAATATTCTTCTACAGGTTTTTCACTAAATAACGCCACAAATAGAAGAATACTGTCTTGGAAGGCCGTATGTACAAAATACGAACTTGACAATGATGATGCAACTACGAGAGAGAGAGAGAGAGAGAGAGAGAGAGAGAGAGAGAGAGAGAGAGAATTATCTTCGCAATTGTTAACTGGCAATTATATTATTTTAGTCCATTGTTTGCACATTTTTAAAGGTTACATCAATACATTAGCTATACTACTAGACTATCTTGAGTTCGTATTTTTCTATCTCTTCAGACTGCACGTTTACACTATGTATCTTCTCATACAAGATTGGGGGTATGAAAGTGTTACACATCTCATCTGACTTTGCAATGCTTTGCTATATATGCGTGATGAATTTTTCGCAGCGCTTCGGAAGAGCTTTTCACAAGGAGTAAATAAAAATGCCAATGTTAACGTTCTAAAAGGCTTGGGTTCTGCAGTTGATTATTTTTGACATTATCAACTTTTGTACAAGCGACTTAATGCGCTGACTTTTTTGACATTCGCGTGATTTTGAAAGCACCTGACAATTTTATTAAGTTTACTGAGAGAGAGAGAGAGAGAGAGAGAGAGAGAGAGAGAGAGAGAGAGAGAGAGAGAGAGAGAGAGTTTTTCCGCACAATAGGATTATGCTATTCTACGATGAACAATGATCTTTTAAAACATTTTACGACAAAGGGAAACGCTTTAATCTCTTTTTAATGACTTAATGCGCTGACTTTTTTGACATTCGCGTGATTTTGAAAGCACCTGACAATTTTATTAAGTTTACTGAGAGAGAGAGAGAGAGAGAGAGAGAGAGAGAGAGAGAGAGAGAGAGAGGAGAGAGAGAGAGAGTTTTTTCCCGCACAATAGGATTATGCTATTCTACGATGAACAATGATCTTTTAAAACATTTTACGACAAAGGGAAACGCTTTAATCTCTTTTTAATGACTTAATTTGTGTTATAGCTCAGCTTCATTGTCTTCCTTTTGAACCCAAACCTCTACACTTAGTAAACACATTAAATAGATTATTTTTTCCTAACCGTTGTAAGTCTTTAGATAAGCGTCTTTAAAGAAAAGAAAGAGGCAGAGAAAGAGAGAAAGAATCTTATGGTGTTTCCGGCTTCAGGATGATGTTGATCGTTTTAATGAAAAAACAAACTTGACACAAAGAAATTATTTTCTGCTCTTCACGATTCAACACCTCAAGCTGACAGAAAGACATAAAAGAAAAAAAAAGTGATCGTTTGAAGAATCCCTTGACACCTCAAGATAAATGTTTCGCCGCTCTTTTGCCTCGACCCATCTTGGCCCATCGAAACGACGTGGAAGAAATTCCCCCAAAGTCTTTTTGTTTAACCGATAGTTTTTTTCCCTTCCAAACGAAGGTGGTCTGTCCCAAGTGAATACGTACTCTATTTATGTGTTGGTTAAGGGTCTTGGGGTGAGGGAAAGCATGTTGAAGCTTTAGGTGAACGCCCTGCAGAGCAAATGGGGAGAAAAAATTAAACAGAAACCAGACAGATAAAAAAGCTAATTACGATAAGGAAAGAGGAGAAATCTATATATATATATATATATATATATATATATATATATATATATATATATATATATATATATATGTAGGTACTGTTTAGATGATTAATGGATGGAATGTCAAGGTCCATTTGAGGTTATAAAACGATAAAAAATAAGAAGAGAGAGAGAGAGAGAGAGAGAGAGAGAGAGAGAGAGAGAGAGAGAGAGTGAGTACTGAGATACCTGAGAAAGGGATGGTGAGGGAGTAAAACTGAGTGTATGGAAGCATGTGGAGAGGTAATACTTTCCGTCCAGAAAGCTGGACTTGACAGTACTTTGATGGAGACACAATGGTCAAGATGCTTGAACGTCAGAAGAAGCGAGGCTACTGAGAATGAATGCCTGGCCAAATACACAGCCTTTTTTTCAACTTTTCTTTTTTCCCCTCCGGGCATTTTCCCCATCCTCTTTTTTCGACTACCACTTCTTTGTTGCTGGTAAATGTAACGACTTCTTCAATCGCTTTATATGAAGTTTCGGAGTCATGGTTATCTTCTCCTTCCTACGAAAACTCGCTACTTTGCTTTCGTCTGGGGTTATGAATTATTTAATTCATTTTTCCCTTATATGTTGATCTTCCAACAGCGTTTCCTCTCCGGAATTTAGTATTCTCTCTATGGATGAGGCATCAAAGTTGTGGGCCAGGTTAGCGTTTTAATTTTCCCTTTTACGATCTCGTCTTCTGTAAAAATTCTACATATTTTGCGGGAAATCACAAAGTTTTTCTATATTTTTTCTAATCTGTTTGGACTGTCTAGACCTATAAAATATAGTGTAATAACCATCAGATGTAACAGAGCGCATATAATTTAATTAGCAACCAGAGTATTTAAAGACTGATGGGTTTCAAACTTACACAGATTTCAAAGCATATCTCTGAGTATTAATTTTTATCTATACTTACAACTTATTTCATATATTTTTCTATTTGACACCTTTATCACTTAAGAAAAGATCTTCAAATATAGGGTTAGAGCCCAAGAGCACTGAGTCTCATTTTTCAACTCCCATAATCCTATAAAATAACGACCGAAATATATTTTGTAAAAGTATTAGAAAAGTCTATACAAACTGTAATTAAGCTTTTCGTTTCTATTTTACTATTACAGGAAAAAACATTTCTCTCCAACCAATTAGATGGCTTGAAAATCGGTTCCTCAAGGATTGTTGTCAACCAAGAGAAACTGAATAAGAGTGAGAAATAAAAATACAAAAACTAAGGTTCTTTCCTGAGATTGAACAACAGATATAAGGCAAGAAATGAGATTGTGAATCACAGAGGCTAACATCAGAAATAAATCAGGAGCAAACACTGCCTTTCACTTAAAGGCTGCCGGTGCCAAACAGAAATGTCACCAAGCGAGGTACTGATGACAATGCCTTCTCCACGAACAGCAGTATCTCGCTTACCCTCAGGGAAATGGCATTTTCTATTTCAATGGCAGACATCCAGTGCCATTTTCATCACAAAGATAATAGACTACCAAGAAAGTGATATTCGGTAGTAAGCTTGCAGCTGGAAGCGTTTCAGTGTCGGCTTAAAGAGGGAGGAATCTTGATTTGCCATTTAGAAGTAATGGTTCGTAAGTTTGGTGTTTTGAGCAAACAATTTAAAGGTCATAGATTTTCAGAAGTTTGCTAAAAACCTGCAGCCACGTTTTGTAAACCATGAACTATCTGGGCCTTAAATATCTTATTTTAGGGCACGTGCAATAGCGCTGCATGAAGTGGAAATAACAGGGCAGTGTGTTTTACTCGTATACCGGTATAAATAACACCAATAGCAAATAAATACCTATTTCACTAGCATGTCTGACTAAAATTTCTTTGTCGTGAGTTTCACCTCCTTGACCTGGCAATATTTCATTTGCCGAACTTGGATTCCACAAACGACTCATGAAGAGAACTTTCCTCATTTGCTGTGTAAAGAGTCACTATCCAAGCCATTTTCCATCTTTCAAACAATGTATCTAACAAAGGCAGTCGGTTATATGTTGGACAAGGAAATCCAGAAAAATAGACAGAAACAGCAACTAGAACCAAAATTGGTGCTAGGGGGTTTTCTTTGTAAGCCGATATTTAAGGACCTTCTTATATCTTTGATGGTTTTAGCTCATTTCAATCAGCCTGGACAGGAATAAGAGAACTCAATGATGTTTATGTAGTGTAACAAAATCAGTTTATCACTGGAACTGCTCACAACTTTTTCATTATCATCATACTTCTTAAGTGTGGTTCGATCATTCCGACTCCCGCTCTACCGGAAGATGAAACCCTATAAGATTTTCTTTAAACATTTATGGCCTATTTGTTCTTGCTAAAAATTATAATAATAAAATTATTGGCATGTTATACATCATATCCTCTCATATGTGCTAGTAGAATTGACCTCACTTTGAATTCTTTATTTACTGTTATCAACTTCTAACATTGCAAAGGATTCTTCCTCAATTATCAATTTCAAGACTTCGCTTTCCAATACTTGAATTTTTCAGTTTTTTTATTTGCAAATTCCATTTCCTCTTTCTTCAAAAGGTTTTTATAGTTATGCAGACCAAATCTGATGTAGCAAACGGTAAAAAATAGCGACCAGATCTCAATTTATCATGATGTAATTTTTCTTATTTTAAGTAAATCGGTAACATATCGACGTTGTAAGCAAACAAAAAAGAATGCCGAAATAAATGGGACAAAAAATTAATGGTAAAAATTTTTTTTCTGGTTAAAGTAACCTTTCGCTAAGTTTATCGGCGAAAATATTACATATATATATATATATATATATATATATATCATTCGAGCTACAAATGTCCTTTAATATCTAATTTGCTCTACCTCAGAATTGATATATTTTCATAAATGTACCGAGGGGGAATTTTTTAGTTGATAATAATTTCGTACCCCCATGGGATCGAACCACCGTCCAGTTGGACGGGGAACGAAATCAGGATCGGACAGTGACGCTACCGAAATGGCTATCAGAGAGGCTAGAGGTTTATATCGATTCTGACCATTACAAATCAACGTCGATCTCGTTGTATTTGTAATTAGAATCGATATGGAACCCCCTCCACCATGCTAGCCGATTCGAGCGTTTGACCCACGCAGCCTTATTATGATTATTTATCACATCACCGTGATTCATATAAATCATTCGAGCTACAAATGTCCTTTAATATCTAATTCGCTCTACCTCGGAATTGATATATTTTCATATATGTACCGAGGGGGAATTTTTTAGTTGATAATAATTTCGTATCCCCATGGGATCGAACCACCGTCCAGTTGGACGGGGAACAAAATCAACTAAAAAATTTCCCCTCGGTACATATATGAAAATATATCAATTCCGAGGTAGAGCGAATTAGATATTAAAGGACATTTGTAGCTCGAATGATTTATTTGAATCACGGTGATGTGATAAATATTCATAATAAGGCTGCATGGGTCAAACGCTCGAATCGGCTAGCATGGTGGAGGGGGTTCCATATTGATTCTAATTACAAATACAACGAGATCGACGTTGATTTGTAATGGTCAGAATCGATATAAACCTTTAGCCTCTCTGATAGCCATTTCGGTATCGTCACTGTCCGATCCTGATTTCGTTCCCCATCCAACTGGACGGTGGTTCGATCCCATGGGGGTACGAAATTATTATCAACTAAAAATTTCCCCCTCGGTACATATATGAAAATATATCAATTCCGAGGTAGAGCGAATTAGATATTAAAGGACATTTGTAGCTCAAATGATTTATATGAATCACAGTGATGTGATAAATAGTCATAATAAGGCTGCGTGGGTCAAACGCTCGAATCGGCTAGCATGGTGGAGGGGGTTCCATATCGATTCTAATTACAAATACAACGAGATCGACGTTGATTTGTAATGGTCAGAATCGATATAAACCTCTAGCCTCTCTGATAGCCATTTCGGTAGCGTCACTGTCCGATCCTGATTTCGTTCCCCGTCCAACTGGACGGTGGTTCGATCCCATGGGGGTACGAAATTATTATCAACTAAAAAATTCCCCCTCGATACATATATGAAAATATATCAATTCCAAGGTAGAGCGAATTGGATATTAAAGGACATTTGTAGCTCGAATGATTTATATGAATCACGGTGATGTGATAAATAATCATAATAAGGCTGCGTGGGTCAAACGCTCGAATCGGCTAGCATGGTGGAGGGGGTTCCATATCGATTCAAATTGCAAGTACAATGAGATCGACGTTGATTTGTAATGGTCAGAATCGATATAAACCTTTAGCCTCTCTGATAGCCGTTTCGGTAGCGTCACTGTCCGATCCTGAATTCGTTCCCCATCCAACTGGACGGTGGTTCGATCCCATGGGGGTACGAAATTATTATCAACTAAAAAATTCCCCCTCGGTACATATATGAAAATATATCAATTCCGAGGTAGAGCGAATTAGATATTAAAGGACATTTGTAGCTCGAATGATTTATATGAATCACGGTGATGTGATAAATATTCATAATAAGGCTGCGTGGGTCAAACGCTCGAATCGGCTAGCATGGTGGAGGGGGTTCCATATCGATTCTAATTACAAATACAACGAGATCGACGTTGATTTGTAATGGTCAGAATCGACATGGGTGTCTCTCTGGTCTTGTCTTGACATGGGTGTCTCTCTGGTCTTGTCTTGAGGGGTCCGGTGGAAACTTTATGAATCGCTTCTCAATTATATGTCCGGATACCTTAAAGACGAAAGCTGCTTACGAATTGGTTCAAATTCCTTTCCCAAGAAATCTAGGAAACAAATTCGTAACACTCTTAAGAATAGGTTGTTGGCTATGCCTGTCTTGATAGAAAAGCCATGATACCTAAAGTAGTGATTGTATGAAAGTGAGAATGTTGGTTTTCTGTATATTGTAAATTTGTATTCTGTCGTGTCTCTTATCATTAAAACATCAAGAAAGAAAATTTTGTTGTCTGTTTCCCATTCAACTTTTAATTTGATGATGGGCACTAATGCATTCAATTTTGAAAGGAATTCGTTGACGTCGACCCATCTATTATACCAAAATGTTAGAATATCATCTGCATATCTCATCCCCAGCATGTTTTTTGGTTTTGTTGCATTTATTACTATAGTTTCAATATATTCAATGCATAGATTGGCTAAAACAGAACTTAAAGGACTACCCACGCTACAGCTAATTTTTTTATAGACTTGACTCCCCAAATGAAAATATATTAGTAGATACACATAATTCAACTAACTTCATTATTTTGTCAAGAGCCAGTAGGAAATGATCTAAATAGGGGGCTAATTTTCCTCTCAAAAACTGTAGAATGTCCTGTACTGGTACTTTTGTGAATAGAGAAACTACATCAAGACTTAAGTTTTATGTTGCGAAGTGGTATATGTGCTTCTCTGAATTTGTGACAAAAATCTTCCGAATGTTTAATGTCTGGGAGAAAAGTGCCTGAGAAAGGGGAAAGAAGGCCAGCTAACCATTTAGAAATTTTATAATTGAAACCTCCGGCACATGAGATAATGGGAGTTTCCAATTAAGACGGTGACCCAGACTCTCAGAGAATCTAATCTTTTGCTTTTACCTACCAAATACCTTAGCCAAATCCCCAAGGACACAGGAATAAACAAAATCCTATGCCTGGACTGTGACCAATCTTACCTCGGTTTTATGGGAAAATCAATTCCCCAGGGATTGATACAATATAAACGGTTAGTTAGGTATCGACAACAGAGCTGAGCTATTTTCAACCATATAAGTAATCATAACCACGGAATAAACTGTAATTTGTCACGTATAATTTAAAGCAGCAAATGTCGGTAAAAAAGCCAGATGATAGAGTCGGTCTTAATTAAACAAAGACAGGTAATGAAAATCTCAAAGGGCACCTGGGATTAGAGATATCATAGATAAAGTCTTCCTTCAGTCAACGCTTAAGAAGATTAAAAACGAATTGTCAGCGGGGGTGACCTGGAACAGGTAACTGTGGATGGATCTCTTGGCATAAATACTGCCTTTTCTGTAACTTTTCTCATTCATTACCTACCTAAAACAGCAGTCTCTGAAATATAGTACTTACTTTCTATATTTTGAAGTTTTTATGGGCTCCTTTTATTAGGAGGGATTCTGTTATAACAGATCATTTTTACCGGTCATATATATATATATATATATATATATATATATATATATATATATATATATATATATATATATATATATATATATATATATAGAGAGAGAGAGAGAGAGAGAGAGAGAGAGAGTAGCAGTGGCCCCTTGACAGAGATTTCTTCTAATTCGACCACTTCAACCTCAGCTTTGCCCTCCTATAAACTGTTTTGTAGTGCTGGATGTTTTTCCCTTCGAAATTAACTTGGTCGGACCAGAGTAACAGAAACACTCCATTTTTCTGCTGGTGAAATGAGAGACAGACAGAGAGAGAGAGAGTTGAAGGGTGGGTGAATCGGTAAGAAAGAAAGTGATGAAGGCTACAAATGAAGGTAAAATCTAGGGGGAAAAGGGAAAGCCGTAGATTGATTAGAAGAAAAGTATGTGAGGCTTATTTTCACAACAGAAGTAAATACTGCAAAAGCTAAGGAACAGAGAGAGCGCATGAAAGGCAAATCTATTTGGAATCCTCTTACGGGTGTAATAGCAGAGTAGGGAAGCGTTCTTGGGGAGCCTAGAAAAACAATCCTTGGAAAGGAAAATCAAAATGAATGGAGTTTTGATAGTCATGTGATATTTCGGAACCAAAATGTTTATTCAGTGACCTCTTGGCTTCCTTTAACGTTGCCAACAAATGCAACGTTGTAAGGAATTCGAAAACTGCGATGTAAATCAGGCAAATATCTCGCAAATGCTCAATTTTTCAAAACAAATATATATATATATATATATATATATATATATATATAGATATATATATATATATATATATATTTTTTTTTGTGGGGGGGGGGGGGGGCGGGAGGGGATTTATGAGCGCTTAAAGATAGTCCTGAATTTTTAGCAGCTCTTGCTACTGTTGGGAATGAGAAAGAAAAAAGTACATATAGACATTACGTAGGATTATGATCTTAATAATGATGTATTAGCAGGATACGAGTCAAATACATCAATTATGTATCGGCTAAAAATTTCCCCACAAAGGCCAAGATTTTCGCGAGCATAATTTTCCTTACGTTCTTTCCCACTTCGCTTTGTTAGTGATCAAGGGTAATTCCACAATAAATACCAAATATAACTACGTTATATCCTGCTCTAAGCACTGACAATGTTTGGCATACTTCCAAGTTTACAAAATGTGTTTAATGATACATCACAAGATTACAAAAGAGAGAGCGGAATTCTGTTTGAAGGTAATAAAAAAGGAATATCATTTATATGTTAAAAATTAAAACTGTAATTTTCAGCATTTGCTGCTTCTCAAATCAATTCGCATTACATTCACATTTATTTCAAAAACCTTTTCATTGCATCTACAAAGCTCAAATTACTTACTACTTCAACTCTCAATTATGAAGAAGCAAAGATGAACAATTTGAGTGTTATGGATCATTTACATGTGTTTCAAAATTTCCATCTGTTTGTTTTATTGCATAGTTATTTATGGGCCCCACTATCCCATAATTCGTGAGGTAAGTTAAGGGTCTCTTTGGCTTCATCAAGATAAACGAATGCTCAGGCTGAATCTTTCTAAATAATATGCATCATAAATCCAAATTATTTAACTTTGCTTTGTGCAACAATTTACCATCAAAGCCCTCTGTCGTGTTCCAGGTTTTTTGGCCTAATGGGTGAACTGCTTATAATAAGACACTAGGAGAAATCAAATTTTTTCAAAGGAAGGACAGAATTATGAAAAACAGATCAAGCAAACCGACTATATACAAAGGCATTGGGTTGCTAGATAAACTGACATTCGCATTTAAAACACACCGGTTTTTTAAAATGTTGTCTTCAAGTGGAAATAAATAGAAACGCCATTCTTTTTTCAGTAAGTACAAATAAAACATGCTTTGGAATGCTGTCAATGCGAAATTTAAAGCATCAATTACATTTCCCAACAGAAAATCCCGGTTTTTTTTTAGAAACAATGTGTGTGTGTGAGAGAGAGAGAGAGAGAGAGAGAGAGAGAGAGAGAGAGAGAGAGAGAGAGAGAGAGAGAGAGAGAGAATTTTTAACCAGAAAGTACGTAGTTGTGGCGACGCAACAAAAAGCTTGTGATTCTACATTGTTAAATCAACTGCGGAATACTTGTGCAACGACAGCAGATACAGGTATAACCTGGGCTCTTGAGCGGTACAATCAGTTTGCTTTAAATTACTACGATATTTGCTCCATTTTGAAAACAGGTAACTGCATATAATTCCATTAAAAGGAGCATTAACCGAGATCAAAATCATTACAAATTCTTTTCACTCAAGGATCCCAAACGAGCAGCGGCTGATTCTGTAGGTCATTTAATACTAATTGAGGGTATAATTATACAATGCATGCAATGAAACAAATACTAAGTGGGCATCACTGGTAATTAACAATGTAACCAATACAATACTTAACTATCCCCTCCTGCGAGACTGAATTGGGTTAAATATGGATGCAGT
Organism: Macrobrachium nipponense; assembly: GCF_015104395.2. NCBI lineage: Eukaryota > Metazoa > Arthropoda > Malacostraca > Decapoda > Palaemonidae > Macrobrachium > Macrobrachium nipponense. Next base: position 31,790,569 of record NC_061105.1, read on the forward strand.
TTATTTTGTGAAGTCATGAAAAATCAAAAGGTTTAAATTTTGAAGGTTTCTGAAACAAAATGACATTTTAAGTCGTATACGGACACTATAATTTAACTATTTACGTACCAGAAAAAACGGCATTTCATAATAAAGAAAAAAGAAAGGACATTTTAATTCCATGAAAGTAACGATATTATTTTATTTATAAAAAGGAAGTATTCTTAATGCAAATATTTTTTAGGAACGCTTAACAAAAATAACTTAACTAACTTAAGGTTATTTTACAAGTCATCATAAAGTGCATTTTGGATTCTTTTAAACTACAATTTAAACATTTTAGTCTTAACGTTGACTCATGCCGCAGGTTTTGCTTTCAACGCTCGACCAACTGCCAAAATTCTTAACACATTCCTAAGCTAAATGCACAGAACATCATCAATTTCACCTTAATTTGTCATCTTATACACACACTAACTTAACTGGGGAATGCCTTGACAGTTAGGAAGGAAATTTTGATAAGATATTCCACTCATATCTGCATCGAAAGAAGTGATCCAGAAAGTCTGCGTTGCGAAATGAATTACTATAACCATAGTCAATTCGAGCCTTATCGTCTGCTGGTTGTTGATGTTGATTGGTTGGGTAGAATGAGTTTGTACTAGTATGAAAAGAAAAAAATAAATGTATGGTTAATGGAACAAAATGCCGTTTGGCACAGACGCAGATAAAAGTGGTGCTTTAGATAACCTGCGGAAAGTGAAAAGGATAGTTTTTGAGCTTTCGAATGTTTAGACCGAGATAGAGACGAGATGTGAAGATATTTAGAATATTAATTTTCAGGTTATCACATGTTGAGGACGAAAAATCTTTTGACTTATTTCAAGTATCAATGAAATGGAAGGAAGATGAAATTCAATACATTTGTGTCCTGACAAAAATTTCCCGAGAGAATTCGAACTATATCTAGGAATATCAGCTCTTCTTTCATAAGACAAAATTAACACGTTACTATAAACAAATAGGCTACGACAGAAAGCACCCATGTACATTTATGGCTAATAGTTTTTAATGACTGACTCAGTTTGGAGAAAGAAGCTAATATTCACTCACCAAATTTATTCACAATAAAATCTTTTGTCATTTCATCCGCACTTACACATCAAAAGTGGTATTTCCAATGCGATGTAAAAAAAAAAAAAAAAAAAAAAAAACCAGAATAATTATCAAATATTTTGCACTTGCTTCATGGACAATACACTTTTTCATGCATTTACCACGGCTAGTCTCAATCCTCTTAACTGAGGAATTATGAGTAAATGTGATATACTTCTTTTACACTAACTTTGATACATTAATATTCCGCAACTTTGTAGCAAATCAAACTGGCCAAAATCTAAATGATAGTTGTAAGCTTTCCCCACTCTTTTATCTTATATAAAATGAAAGCATTGTACATACAACCTCTCGTACGTATATCGCAATACTAATAACAAACGCGTGACGCTTAGGCTCTGATATTCAGCCGATCATGTCTTTCCGGTGCTTTCTCTTCCATACATCTCCACTCGTTTCCAGCCGCCCTTCTCACAGTTATTACTCTGGGTCTTCCAACTCGTTTCTGGTGACCATAGGAGCCAGACTAATGTATGCTATGGCCATATCTATGCTGCCTGGTTTATTTGAGAGAGAGAGAGAGAGAGAGAGAGAGAGAGAGAGAGAGAGAGATGGATACCGTTTATCACTTCACAAGACTGTAATGTTTTCCTTAAAACTTATTTCCATGGTTCCCATCACCAACTTTTAACACACTGAATTTGGAGCACTGTTTTTTTATTTTTCTACATTTGGCGAAGAGTACAGAATATGTCTTTTCGCAATGTTGAAACAATGTAAATTGTTCATTTCTTCAAGTTTAAAGTCAGTCCCTTTTCATTACACAATGTTAAGTCTTCTTTGCTAATATATTCCCTCACAAGATAAAATCAACAAAACACAACTACACCTTTTAAAAACACTAATTTTTCTACATTTCTAACATTAGTACTGAGAAAATCCTCCAAATCTTACCCACCTTTGTCCCTTATCCTAAACAAAGAGAATAAAACTGGGAAAAAGGAGAACAGATAAGATGACTTTTTTCCCCTCTCCTCTTCCACCTCGAACTCGCCTTCTCCCTTCGATAAGTCGAGAAAGAAACAGTCCAAAAGCGTTCTGTAGTGATCGGGCTGTTTTTCCTTCAGAAATGAAGTTGGTCTGCCCCAACTGAATTCGAAACACGATTTATCCGCTGGTGAGAGAGAGAGAGAGAGAGAGAGAGAGAGAGAGAGAGAGAGAGAGAGCGTACAGTGGAAGGGTGGGTTAAAACGTAAAGATGTAGAGACAGAAAAAGATAGAGGAGAGAGACGTTGAGGAGAGAGAGAGAGGAGCGTTACGTAGTGGTGAAGGGATGGGTTAAAACGTTAAAGACTGTATGAGACAGAAAAAGAATGAGGAAAGAAAGGGTTTGAAAGGGAAGACGCAGAAATGGGAAATGTTTGTGTAAATAAAAACGGATTTAGAGCAGAAGGGAAAGTTTTGGATACAATGAAAACGAAAAGTACATAACAGCAGAGAAAACAAACACACTCATAAGAGGTAAGAGAAGGGAGAAATGGGGAGTTGTGGACGAGCAGACTGATACTGGAGTTTAACACTGAACCAAAACCAGACTTTATGGAATTTTGAATGCAACGCCAATCTGAGAGGATTTGTCCCCTCATCTTGATGATCTTTAGTTATATGAGCTATCTAACCTAGTTAGCAGGTGAAGAGTTAGTGTCTTCGTTCTTCTTCAACTCGGAAGGAAGTTTATATTATGTTTTTAATTAGATAAATCTGCATTCCCAGTGGTTGTGATTTGGTCTTACTCACATATGTAAATCTACTGCCTACAAGTGAGCTTACTAAGGGCCTTTTTTTTCGTTCAGGCGCATTCCTGAGCAGTTTCCTCTTTCAAGAATTACATAATCACCATGGAGGAAGTAGCATGTTCATTGAAGGAATTTCTGTTTCACTTTCCAATTTAAGTTTGCAGTTGCTATTAACATAAGGTCCCTCTGATTCTAGGAAACTTCTGATCCCAGAACGCTGAATAGACCCGAAGTGTGTGGTTGTAAAAACTGTCAGCTGTAACCGGGAGCTATTTTCTAAAATTATGCGAGAAAAGTTTCCTCCTATTTTCAGGTTTACTGATAACATCACTACAACACAACTCAGCTTTACCTGATTATGGTTTCCTAATAAACTACATACAGAGCACACGGGCACAGAGACATTGTGTGATACGTAGCCTCCTGACTTAGTTGGCGACGGTAACTTGAAGTAATTTAAACAATCGAATCATCACAAAGTTCACGTGAGTTGTGGCATGTGACAACATTGTCAATTATATAGAATCATATATATATATATATATATATATATATATATATATATATATATATATATATATTATGTATATATATATATATATATATATCTATATATATATATATATATATATATATATATATATGTATTTAAAGCCCGTGTAAATCGTCCTGACTTCAGAAAATATTTTTGACCTATGGGGCAAAACAACTATTTACGAAAACTCGTCGGTCTTGCAAGGTAAACAATTTTAATATGTCAAACATTTCTTTAATGGACTTGTTAAACCAAAACCATCAAAGTTTGGGAAATACGTTTGGGGAAATAGATGTCCTAAGCCTCTCTCTCTCTCTCTCTCTCTCTCTCTCTCTCTCTCTCATCTCTCTCTCTCTCCTCTCTCTCTCTCTCTTCTTTGGAGCATTGTACAGTTTTGGAAGCAATAGTTAAGTAGTTTTATGTACTAATACAGTTTCACTGTCCTTCGCTGAAAGGTAAATTGTCAAAGAAATGAGGTCACAGATCGCTTCTCTTTCTATTTCTTAGCACCATCTGCTGCACATCAACTCTTTCCTATATATATGTATATATATATATATATATATATATATATATATATATATATATATGATATATATATATATATATATATATATATATTATCTCTTACAAGCCCAAATAAATAAAGGAGCATAAGGTCAAGTTTCCTAAATCACAAAACTCTCGACATTTTGGTCTGAACGGAAAATCTCCACGACAAAAATTCCAGGAATTAAGAAAGAGAGGATCATTCCTACCCCCAAGAATCTCTGTCCGCACAGCTTCTCACTTCGATATCTCACGCGCGAAATTGCCTTGAAGTATTTTATGGCGTGGAGTTGTTTTTTCCTCTCAAAAGTATAAACTTAAGCTCCCATTCATCCGTTACCTTAGGAGAGCGAAAGGCTGGCGTAGTGGAAGGAAGGAACTGTGCCTGTTGGAGGTGGAGAGAGGGAGAGAGAGAGACAGAAAAAAAAATACGAATCGGATAGAGCTAGAGATTGAACAAAAAACATAACACGATATGTGGTCGATATTGTACAGGTAAGAGAAGAAACTGGAGAACCTTGAAAATAAGGTCATAGTTCCGCAGCATTCCTTCTCTTAACCCGACAATATCGACCATATATATATATATATATATATGTATATATATATATATATATATATATATATATGTTTAATAATCAGAGATACGACAGAATACAAATTCACCATATACAGAAAACCAAACGTTCTCACTTTCATACATCACTACTTTAGCTATCACGACAGTACCCTCAAGGATTTTAGGTTTTGTTTCGTTATTCGTGGATTCTTTGGCCTCACACACGAAACCGTCCTTTTATAATCCTTACATTACATGCCTGCTGACCTGAAGATGCTTTTCCCTCATAAAACATCTAAATTAATAACCATGTTTCAGCAAAAATAGGTGCAATCGTTCTTTAGTTTCATGATATTTTCCAGTTACCTCGCTTTTTCCGGAGGCTTATCAAGGCTGTCTTAGGCTCCGAGAAGTTTTCTCTCGACACTGACGGAGTCAGAGATAGTCATATCTAAAATTTACCCAACATTCACACCAAAACTAGAAGCACACGCGGCGAAAAATATCCTTTATTGTTTGTTTATACAAAATTAATTTCGTTTTCCATTAAAAAGTCATGATTTAAAGCCATGCTGGAGCCGTGTTAATCCTTTCAATATTGCAGGTCATGAACTACCATTATCTATTCTTTACACCAATCTTATCTAAAAAAGATAAAACAAAGGAAAACGCTGAACTTGAATCGTGTGTGTAAGGTTCCCGGCACGAGACAAAAAAGCAGTACAACAATACGATATCTAAAGACGTGCAAAAATTCTTTTGCCCTACTGCACGAAACCATAACAGAAAATAATCTTACATCTGGAAAATGAAGTCAGGATCCACAACAGCCGTTACTGAAGGAATAACCTAATCATAAATTCAGTCGACGACTCTCAGAAATCAAAATGATCCCTGATCTAAAACTTTAAGATTAGGAGTGGATATACTATAAGCCGAAGTTACAGAAAGGAGCAGTCACAAAGAGTTTAGATCTTAAATAAATAGTTGTTCGAAATCTATTTCAAGGAACTGATCCATCTTACTACTCTAATATCCATGATGATACCTAGCTTAAAATTTAAACTTTCTAATATATTAATAAAGAAAATCGAAGTTCCACAAGGTCTACTACAGAAATAATTTCTCATCGAACAGCAAAACACTCAGAATAAAATGTAACTGGCAACTAGCAATTCTAGCTTCTGATACCTGTAGCATAAAGGAGATTATAAGGGAGGGAATCTCTTCTGCTATCAGAGTGGATTGGTTTAAACAATGGTTTTTTTAAACCATGTGGTTATTTGGGCTTGGTTTTTTTCAGTTTCAAGTGACAGATATTTTTCATATTGATGCAAAAAGTGCATTAGACAAACGAGTTTTATTCAATATTTCAGTAAAGGGATGAGTGATATTCCAATAACTATTGCATCTTATAACTGCCGAGGTTGAATTTTAAAAAGAACGAAATTGTAAAAATATGTGGTTAATAACATTTACAAATAAATGAGGATAATTTTTTTACATGTTTCCATATTGGGTCACACTTTACGCCAGTCATGATGACCGCACTGCACTGGACGTATGATAAAATTTTAGTCAAGACCCCTGTTAAGGCGGACTGACCCAAGCAGCAACTTAAAACAAGATAAGGTGGAAACTGACTACTGTCAGTGTTGCCAACAGTGTTCCCAGATGCCACTACTACCAACCAGCCAAATTCTACCATAAAACCAGCCAAAATCCAGCCAAATGGAATCTAAACCAGCCGCGTGTGTGTTAAATAAGATATAAGGACATTAAAACCGATAAAACCACCCCCCCCAAAAAAAAACATGGTTTTTATGATTTTTTTAGAATAAATCATTGGGATTTGTTTTTTTTTTAAATGGAGTTTTTTTTTCACTATCTGGATTACTGGAAATTGCTTTGCAAGACAGTATTATCATTAGTCTCAATAATAAGATCCAAGATTTTAGTCACACTGACTAAGGATATTCAGAAAACGTAATCCTTTGAAAAATAAGATAAATCCTAGCGTTTTATATATATAGAAAAATAAGATAAATACTAGCGTTTTATATATATATTATATATATATATATATATAGACATATATATATATAAACTAACTGCATCATAGCTTACATTCATTTCCATTCCAAAAGCAATCAATACTGTTATCCTACGAATACAAAATTCTGAGGGCACTTTTTTTAATGTTAAATTCATTGTGATAAACTGAGGTTTTTATTTTTCTTTGGTTAAGAACCTTGATTGAGTTAGAAAAAAAAATACTCCTTGCCCTTTTTATCTTCATTTGTTATTCAACTGAAAAACCGGTAGGAAGGGAGGGAGGGAGGGAGGCTGTGAACCATACTGAAAGCTAATTATTTATTCCCAGTTCCAAAGCTTCGACCTAAGCCTCGTCCATCGATATGTCGTGAAAGAAATACCTCAACGGTCTCGTTCAGTATCAGCTGTGACGCCAAAATTGAATTAAGCTGCAGAAATAAAACATGAAAAGCGTAAGGATAAAGGAATATCAAGGGAACGAGATTTTCGATACACGAGTAAAAGGAAACCCACGGACAGAACACGAAGGCAACAAACATTACAACGCGCGCGCACAAACAGGGCTGTTCAGAGACCGGGAAAAGGAAAGCATATTTTGATGGCAATGCACACTGAATATTTCAAACCCCAACCCCCCACCCTCCCCTTCTTTTTTCCCATCCATCAACCCCGCCTCCCAAATCGCCCCCACCACTCCAGGCCCCGCCACTCCAGACGATCATGGGTTATTTATGGCGGCGTCTGAGCGGCAATTCAGCAAATGTGAAGCGATTCTTTGCATTAATGGCTCTCTCTTTTATTCCTTAATGTTGTCTTGTACTGAAAGGGTGACTGTTTCTTGATGTATTGAAAACGAATCAGTTACCCTGTGACATTTAGCCATAGGGAAAACTTGTACAAATATTTGAAAGCTGAAAAAATTGATGAACTTCTACTCTTCACAAACAACGAAAGCCACAAAAGTGCGATTATATCATTCAAGTTGAAAGTTTGCTCCTCAAGATCTTGGTCGAGCGACTAAATCATTCTCGCCATAATCACGAGCATTCCGTTTATGATTTTCTTGTTGATTCAAAGCCTCAAAAGTTCTAAAAAGCAATCAAGGCGAATAATGAATAGAACTCATTACCACAGAAAGAGTGAAACGAAGGTTACAATCGAGAAATGAGGTCATATAATTACTATCGTCTCCTATTCTGTTGTCAGTGGTGGTTGGATATTTGTAATTACCAACGCAGCAGTGTCTACTAAAGGTTATTGACCTTTAGTTGACACAGAAAATTTGACGCTAAAGTAAAATGACTTGCTTAATAGTATCAAAGATAACGACATAAGCAAAAATGACATTCTTGGATTTACATCATCCCCAAATTTGCATTTGAAGAAATAAACTCATTTTCATTCATGTATACTGAAATGTATGCATTTACACGTCGTTTCTAATAATAATACTTATCTGAGAAGTCAAAACTCATTCATTAAACAAGATATAGTGAACAACACACTATTTCACTCATTTTGCGCTACAAGTTTTAACCTAGTTTAATATGTATTGCTGTACGATGACCTCCACGGGATTCTGCTTGATTTCTGAAGAAGCAAAAGTGAGTAGGCTTAATGGACTTCGGAATAGAACTGAAATATTGATGTTTCAGTATAATAAACAAGTCATATTGATATGGTGTCTAAGAAATAATCATACAAATACCTCCATGGATAAAAATATGTATGCATGTATACACACATAATTAATATATATGGCCATACACAAGTCATACTGCAGTGGATTTACAATAATCATATAAAACACTAAAAACCAGCAAATGAGAGAGAGAGAGAGAGAGAGAGAGAGCGCTCATATCTTACCAGGACTATGCGCATTTCCTGTCGTCTTACTTCTAAGGTAGCCTACCCGTCGTTGAACTTTATTGCGTTAAATGTTATGTTCGACGAGAAACAATGATTTTGGGTTCATACGTTTTTATGAAATCAACCTTTTTCGCTTAATTGAAATCCTTTTTTCTGATCTCTTGGCTGCATACCAAGTGTGTTTTTATACATTATTTGCTCATCCTTCAAGATTTTATTAGCATTAAATTCTCATAAGAGTTTGTTTAAGCAATAATTTAATTTTTTTATGTAAACCCCGATTTAACAGAATTCAGAATATATTTCAGAGTTTCGTGCTTATCTATCAACAAACAAAAACAAAAACAAAAACTGAAAACGAATTAAAGCTCGATGTTTGTTTGTATGGTGTTTTTGCGTTGCATGGAACCAGTGGTTACTCAGCAACGGGACCAACAGCTTTACGTGATTTCCGAACCACGTCGAGTGAACTTCTATCACCAGAAGTACACATCACTGACCCCTCAATGGAATGCCCGAGAATCGAACTCGTGGCCACCGAGGTGGGCAGGCAAAGACCATACCAACCACGCCACTGAGGCGTTAAAGAACCCTAATGACATTCAACTTAATATTGTAGTGTAACTTTTTAAACCTTTCCCACATCCTCTTTAACCCAGGGACTACAAGAGGAGAAAAAATATGACAAATTTTATCCCTTCGAAATGGAGTCAGGTCTGATCAAGTGAACTCGATCCAGAAGTATAGGAGGCAGGAGAACACTGAGCAGCCTCGTCTGCTCTCTTGCTAGTGATCCTGGATGTTTTAAGGAGCCTTATAAAAGAAGATCTCTCGGAAGTTAACATCAAGTGTTGCTAAATGTTTAACACATAGGGATTATTGAAGGTAATTAATATCTAATTTTCTCTGTTTGTTAGTCTTTTTAAAATACCGTTTATGTACGGCATTAACAAATGAGCAACACTGATTTTCTTACATCTATCTTAAGCTGGGATTACCTTCAGTCTCATAAAACAAGCGGTGATTTGGCAATACCCCAGTAAAACATAAAACATGGCTATAATTATGTTCTGTGAATTCATCTTAAGGATATCATGTATCGTATTTTCATGAAAGGTCGATTGAGTTAGTGAGGTTCTCAAAGGCTGCGTAATCAGAGGATATGATTCGTAATTAGTGTTCAGCTTAACCCGTGTGACATCTAGCCTAAACAGAAATATTATTATTCGTTTTATGTAGAGTGATAACAAGAACATTACAAACCTCAGAGAGCTACACAGAGATATATTTGACAGTACAACGTATTAAGATTTAAGTGGAAAAAGTATGAAAAAGGAACAATCAACTTTCTTGTAACATCTTTCTCATTTCATTCTACAAAACCATTCCATAGAGATGGTGCTACATTTCTTGATTTATTTATTGTATCGTGACGCATCCAGTAAAGCTGTTCATACTTTCACCTAACTTGTGAGCCAATGACGAAAGACCGACGTCATTGTAATACAATTTAAAGCAAAACTGTAGCTTCAATTGTATCCTTCATCAACCCGAATTAGGAGTAGGAAATCATTATTATAACAGGGTGTCAGACTCAATTCTACATTTTTGTTCACCGGCTTACGTGCAGAATGTATATTTTACACAAGAAAGAAATGAAAACAAACACGGAAAAAGAAATAAGTAGAACCACAAACATCTCAACCCTCAACGGCAGCTTCATTCTCCGGAAAAGCTTGAAAGAAAGAACATAAAGACTTTAATATCGTGTTGTTGAACAGTCAAGAGCATTTCATCTAGTAACTGTCTTACAATGAGAGCATAGTTAACGGAGTTAAAAGAGAATTTTGACAACAACAATGGGAAATAAAGAACAAGTAAGGGATACGAAAGGGGATAAGAAAGAACTTTTCATAAGGGGGACGGTGAAATCATCAACCAGACCTTACATCAAACGTTATGGACTTCAGATGGTGATACAGTACTGAAGAATCAAACTAGCTCTTTTCCATGACTCTGGGTTACGGTAACCAGCATCTTGGTGAATATGGGAGAGGAATTTCAGATTTGTTCAGTGGCCAAACAAACATCTAAACTATATTCAAGTTACTCGTTGGGCGAGTTCGATACGTGGTCGACTCCCGATCTCAGGGTTCGGGTTCGATTCCCCATTCTGCCAACACGAAATCAGAGGAATTTGTTTCTGGTGATAGAAATTCATTTCTCGATGTGGTTCGGATCACCCACAATAAACTGTAGGTCCCGTTGCTAAGTAACCAATTGGTTCCTAGCCACGTAAAAATATCTAGTCCTTTGGGCCAGACCCAAGAGAGCTGTTAATTAGCTCAGTGGTCTGGTAAAACTAAGATATACTTAACTTTTCTTTCGATCTTTACTTCTGGGTTACTGGGAACGGTAATAGTTTCTTAATTCTCACTGAGGCTTAATCAGAAACTGATGTTAAGGTTATATTTCAGGACAGCTATTGCCTCCCTTATGACGTTGTGATTTACCTTTTGGAAACCTCATTCAGGGAATGAAAAGGAGAAAACCTCTGTTAAAATTCCCGCCATATGTGACGTGACAAAGATTTAAATATGTCACAGTGGTTCCCAAACTTTTTTCTGTCATTTCCCCTTTCACCCAGTTCAACATCCCAATCTTTACCCCCCTTCATGTGTAATGAGGGAAAGAGTAGTTAAAACACACGGTGACTATTTGCTAATTTATTTTTCAAATGTACAAATATACTGATAAACATACAGTTACAGAGTAAAGTGGATAGAGAGCAGCGGTTAGTAACAACTAACAGCATAGCCACAGAGAGCGGTTAGTAACAAATAAAAGGACTTTTGTTTGCTCTTCTACTTTAGAATTAAATTAGTAAGATTTTTTTAGTTAGTAGGTAGTGTAATTATTTCCCCCCTGGTAGCTTCAAATTTCCCCCAGGGGGAAATTTCCCCAAGTTTGGGAACCAGTGTGTTAGAATTTATATTTTCCATTTCATTCAATTCTTATTTTTGAACAGGGTCATGCTATTTTTTTTCTTTTTTTCGGTTACTAAGCAAAAGAAATCCAAGGAATAAAAACATGGAAAATCTTTCCTCGTGTAATTGACACCGCCAGTTTTTCTTTTCTGGGATTATCTATTTCATTATGAAAGGAACGTCAAAGTTAGTAACAGGTTTCGCTCCAGTTATTCTCCAAAATTTTCGAGGATATTTCTAAAACCTCTTTTATTCTTCTCTCTTTAAGCTCCCAAAAGCTTGAGATATTCTAAAAATGAGATAAGGGTGGATTTTTTTTTATCCACTGATTGAATATTGACATCTAATCACTGTAAACCGAACTCGCTTGCTTGAAAGTTAAACGGAGTTTAAAGCAAACATGAAATGTTAAAATTCAATTAGATAATCGCCGCATACTTGATGAATTGTTTTTACTTTATTTACTCATGATTCCAAAGTCTAATCGAATCAGCAGCAAAGCCCAAGAAACTGCTTCTTTGTACTGAACTTCCTAAAAGTCAATTAATGACGCAGTTAAGCAACAATAACACCCTATTTTATACCTTGCACATTATAAGCACTCTACAAAATTGTTAACTAATTACATAATTCCAGTCTTATTATTCTTAATCACATGAAAGTTGTAACATATTACAAGTATGTTACAATCTGGAGAAAGGGCTATTTAAATGACATCACCCTTCATTTAATTAGGCTTCATCTCAATTATGGGTGTCTGCATTCTGATCGTACGGGGCCGGAAACACAAAGGATAATCCGGGAAAATGATCTCGTTTACCGTGTACAAGAGGAGCATTTCAGTTCAAGTGCTTTAATCTAATATTTCAGTTCTTCATATTAAAAGTACAGCTGCATATTGCTCAAATTACTGTAGAATATTCCCCTTGTCTTGGAACCCTCTTATCATAAAAAATAAGAAAATGCAAACACCATCTTCGTTCTGACGAAAGTTCTCGTAAAATTGTATGGTATAAGGAAAAATCTTTCCTTTCCTGTATAATTTTGCCTAGGTTTATTAAACTAGCATAAAGGAACAGACAACGCCATATTCTAAGGCAAAATAACTCTACCAGGCAAAGCCACCGATCATGTATTTCAGTGTATATACCTTACAGCAACATGTTACCTGTGTAAACAGTCACTTCCACGGAAGCCTGAATAAAAAGTGTACACACCTCAAACGGAGACTCGGTTTAAATCACATGAAAAAATTCGTCTACCAAAGTAATCTGAATATCTGTTGGCGACTTGAATATATATAAATTTTATGCAGTTACAACTTTTACTCCAGTGGCAAAGAATCATAACAAAATTTAGATGAAATTAGAATTGCTTTGACAGATTGTGGTATTTCATTATCTAAAGATCTGAGACATATAACTAGGATTTATTTTTCTTTTTTTTTTACAAAAGGGAGAGAGAGAGATTCAAAACGCTTTACAAGACACTAAGATTTTTCCTCGACAATTTATCTAGTGATTCGGATCTTTGACGTTTATTGCTGGATAAATGGATGTATGTATGATTCTTGATCTACTTTAACCTTAAACCATAAATCTTTTTCAAGTTTTTTTTTAATTCTGAAAATAACCTATAATATTTTCTCTTATAAATGACAAATTTCCCATACATGAAATTCTAGTTTTTTAAATCACACAGACCTCATAATTCATTCGTTTTGGGACTCAAATTATTAAAACAGTTATTCAGAAACCCATCCCTAACGTTACTATGTAATTGTCATTACGTGCATGAAACAACGTGAAAAACGAATGAAAATTAGAGAATACAGATAGAATGCATATAATAATTTTGTTCAAAATTATCCGCAGACAGACAATCCGTCTCGACAGAAGTGAGAGAAATCTGCCAATCAGCGAGTCCACATCAGGCTGTTTTGTTTTATTTTTAGAAATGAAGTTGGTCTGAGAATATGAAGCAAAGACTCGATTTACTTAGTAGTTGAAATAATGAAACAATCTAACACGACCACAAAATCATGTTTGTGGACTTTCAAGGAACGAGCACCCTGGTCCTGATCTAAACTGATAGATTGTTTACCTCCTTGAGAAGAACCCTGATGCCACTTCTCTCTTAACCTTTAAATCGGCCCCTTCTTAAAGTCCTCAGCCATCTATTTATTGTTATATTTATTATGACATACCTTTAAGTATAAGTCACAATAAAAATCGGTAATTACCATTCAGTATGTCTTATGACATTTTCTTGTCAGTAGAGTAACTTCTATTTATTCTTTTTTTATTATTTGAATTTTCCGTCTGCCGTACTATCCATTTTCTAAACAAGTTAGTAATATTTTGCATTCATTGCTCTTTATTTTAGGTTTTCCCCTCATTTTCATTCATCATTTTAGGTTTTCCCCTCATTTTCATTCATCAAGTTATGATTTACTTAAATTTCATTTCCTTTTTCATAGTATATTTTGTCTTTAAAACCACACAGTATTCTGCCTTATTCTCTCTTGACTACAATTTCATATCTCCCCATTCTATTTGGTTATTACCTTTAAGGATGTAATTTTCTCTTATGTTTTTATATTTTACACCTTTAAGTTTTGCATATATTACATAGCATTTTACTTGAAAATATTTTTCATTTAAAGTAAAAAAAAATGATTGCCTTATTACCTTCATATTTCTTATGACATTCTTCTGATATTACATAGGTTGTTATGAAAACGTATTAGAGTAAAACACGATGTATTACTTTTTATAAGGTTGTTGCACAAACTCATCATTGGGAGAGAAATAATTTATTTGCAATAATTATCACAGGAATTGTAATAATATGATACTATACAAAATGTACATTACGAAGAATCTTCGTCGTCAGATGATCTTAGTTCAATAAAAAATATGCTTTGCTGCATCGCCTGTTTGCAAGTTTTCGGAATGCTTAACTGAATTTGCCGTTTCTGTAGGAATGAATTAATTTCCCTACTGACTATTGTTTTCGGTAACCTAAATCAAGAAGTCGTTCTTTTTGGCGCTAAAGTTCTCAGCTAGACCGGGCGGTGAGGCTTATCCAAAGGGTAGCTTAAGAGATAAATCCTTTAAACTTCATGGTTTAACAGGCTTAGCCCATCTGTATATCGCCTGTCAAAGGTAACAAGAAAAGTGGCAGTCTTTCGAAACAACTGTTACGTTTGTAAATGCGATTTCTCATTTTATTTATAAATAAACTTATAATCTTTAAACTACCGATTTATTGATTCATGTGTTATAAAGTAAGGTATTCAAAACTGGATACTGGTAGATGTGGCAACAGGGTTCTTACCCAAAGAAAAAGAAATCTCTCAGTTTAGATCTGTCGAACTTGTAGACGCCTGTGTCAAATGAGCCTAAAAATCAGCTGGTCCACAGTACTGGGCAAGATCCGTTGCAGGAAGGTCTATGGGGTTTATCTTCGGATGCGGGAGGAGGGGGAGGAGGAAGAGGGAGACATTGATTGCCTATCGGAGAGCAGTAGCGCTGTGGTTGGCAAGAGCTACAAATGAATGAAGAGGAGGGAGACAGTAAAAGCAAATTATTTATAACTTTTCCATGTCAACTGACAGCGCAACAGCCTTGGCCATCGAAGTTGGAAATAAGTTTTTGTTATTGGTAACTTGAACGTATTCTTGGATAAAGGGAAGGAACTCGAAATGTTATGATACCAGATTAACTTGGAAAGAAAGACGTTATTTATGATGAAATTTATGAAAAGAATGAAGTCTTTTGAGAGAGAGAGAGAGAGAGAGAGAGAGAGAGAGAGAGAGAGAGAGAGAGACTAATGCAGGTTTGGGAATCCTGAAAGTGTGAGCAGTATAAAAGTGAAATTATGGGTTGTAGGAGTATTAGGAGAAAGAATAACCCTCGACCCGGAAACCAGAATTTATGGGGTTTATAAGGAACTCTAGAAGTTTCTCTGTAGATTGTAGATAATCGCGGGTTATTCAAGGGGCACAGGGAAAACAATTTAAGACGCTAGGTGGGCTGACAAACATCTGGGAAGTGTGCTCCCCTGTCTCTCTCTCTCTCTCTCTCTCTCTCTCTCTCTCTCTCTCTCTCTCTCTCTCATTGTTACAGGAAAATATTTTCCAAAATGTTACAATGTTTAGTTGCGATGGCTTTTCCTTATTGATTAAAATTTTGATTCTCTTTCCATTTAGCATTTGGAATTAATCAAAAGATATTATTTCTTTCCTTAAATATGTAGAATATGTCAGAATAACTGATTTCGACTGAAATTATATATTTTGTCTTAATTTCGGTTTCTTAGAGTGAAATTTCCTTTTTCCATCCGTGGTATTAAGGGCTTCGAATTACAACGTTTCAGGAGGAAGTAAATGAATAAAACGTATGAAATCTCACATGAACGTCGCCTTCCCGGATATCATTCCGTGGATGAAACGTCTTAGATCATATTCCCGCTTTCAGTTTCCTTTTGGCCTTTGACGGTTGCAAGTTCCGAGGGGAGAATTTTTAATCAATGTTGAAGAAATTTTAAAATTCTCTATTTGTCCCATGGGTTTCTAATAGGTGTTTAGTAAAATTTTAGATCCCTTCGAAATAAGTAACATACTTGGGGCAAGTTTTGCCAAAATAAGTAGTGACGAAAATCTAGACAAACATTTTAAAAAAGTAAAAAAAACAAAGCGAGAGTCTATTTATACCTAATTTGAGACAAAGGAAGATATATATTATAATAAAAAGTTCAATATGGAAGAGTAGAATATGCTCTCTTGAACAGTAATAAATCTGCCCCTGGAGGAGATGATGTTTGCTTTGAGATGATTTGCCACCTAGCACCTTTGGCAAAATCATACTTATTAAAATTTTACAATCATTTATGGCTCCAGAACTTGTTTCCAGACAAATGGCGAAATGCAATAATAATTCCTATACCCAAACCAGGAAAAGATGCTAGTAATGTGAATAATTATGGACCTATCTCATTAACAAGTTGTATATGCAAGTTATTGGAGAAAATGGTAAATACACGACTTACATGGCACATTCGTGAAAATAAAAATTTTAATTTAAGTCCTACACAATTTGGTTCACAACGTAATAGGTCTACATTAGATTCTCTGTGTAGTTTTGGAAGACCATATACGTAGAGGATTTGAAAGAAAACAAATTACAACTAGCTGTCTTTTTTTTTTGACATTCAAAAGGCATACGACACTACATGGAGGTATGCAATATTAAAATCTTTACATAATAATAACATCCGCGGCCATCTTCCTAAATTTATTAAAAACTTTATGACTGACCGCACTTTTCAGGTGAGAATAGATAATTTTTTTCCAAAATATTTCCACTTGAAAATGGAGTACCACAAGGTAGCGTCCTTAGTGGTACTTTGTTCACATTGGCAATTAACAACATCAGTAACATGCTACCAGTTGGAAGGTAAGTATATCTTAGTTTTACCAGACCACTGAGCTGATTAACAAAGCTCTCCCTAGGGCTGGCCCGACCGAAGGATTAGATATTTTTACGTGGCTAGGAACAATTGCTGGCACCTAGCAACGGGACCTACAGCTTATTGTGGGGATCCGAACCACACTATATCGAGAAATGAACTTCTATTACCAGAAATGAATTTCTCTGATTCCGCGTTGGCCGAGCCGGGAATCGAACCTGAGACCACCGGATTGGCAGCCCAACTCGAAAACCACTCGGCCAGCGAGGAACTGCTACCAGTTGGAATTAAGAGTAATTTGTATATGGATGATTTTGCAATATATTACACAGCATCACGCATAAAACATGCAGAAAGAATGATTAATAAAACTATAATAAAAATAGATGAGTGGGCCTCATCAGTAGGATTTAGATTTTCCATAGAAAAAACCCAAGCGGTCATTTTTTATAAAAGTAAAATTTTGGAAAAAGGTGAAGAAGCAGAATTAAAAATGAGAAACCATAATATACCAATTAGCCAAACTGCAAAATTTTTAGGTTTGATATTTGATGCACACCTCAACTGGAAAGCCCCCATATAACTTACATAAAATCGAAATGCAAAAGAGCATTAAACCTAATTAAAAAACTCTCTCACACAAATTGGGGAGCTGATAGACATACTCTTACTATACTTTATAAAGCAACAGTGCTATCAATTATTGATTATGAAGTGAAATATATGGGTCAGCTTCAGAGCAGCACTGAAAATATTAGACCCAATTCACAACGAAGGCCTAAGAATACACAGGAGCATTTAGATCCTCACCAGTCTCCTCTGTACAAGTTGAATGTGGCGAACTGCCACTATCCCTCCATAGAGAATTCATAACCATGAAAAGGCATTAAGAAATCAAAGCAAGTGATTCACCAACTAAAAGTCATTTGAGTTAAGGGATGTCTTTATAAACAATCATTCACCACCTTTCCCAATTAGAGCTAATAGACTGTTAGAGTCATTAAATATAAATATACAAGTACCTCCAATAGTAAAGTTACCACCCCATTGGACTATGATTAAAGTAAAGACTTGCACTCACTTGAAATAATTTATCAAAAAGTTCCGTATATACCCCAGAAACACCATAAACAAAAAAACCATAGAACATATCAAGACAAAAAAGTTCACATTATGCAAATATTACGACGGGTCCAAATCGCAACATGGCGTAGGATACAGCTATATCGCAGAACAAAACATATAATTTTCTTTACCCAATCATGCCTCAGTCTTCACAGCTGAGTTGTGTGCAATTAAAGTAGCTATCAAAATTATAAAGCAAACTTCAATTAATAATTGTGATTTTAGTGACTCGAGAAGTGCCATAGAAGCTCTTCAGAATTACAATCCAAAAAAAAAAAAATATATTGTACAGCACAAATTCAATTTGAACTCCACAAATTATATAAAAATGGCAAAAAAAAAATATTGAAATATGTTGGATCCCTGCTCACGTGGGGATAAGAGGAAATGAAGAGGCTGATAAAGCAGCTAAAGAAGCAGTCCAAATGATAAAAGCAAATGTAAACATCCCCACCAGTGATTATATAAGATATATAAAAACAATATTGTAAATAAATGGCAAAACGTATGGGCTGAAGAGCCTGAAAATAATAAATTAAAACAAATAAAAACAGGATGTTAACAAATGGAGTTCAGCATATCAAAGAGAGAGACATGCTCAAGTAATCCTGACACGCCTCCGTATAGGCCACACTCGTCTGACACACGGGCACTTGATGAGCAACCCACGCGACCCTGCTCCAGAGTGTTCAGAGTGCAAGGAGTTGGTAACAGTCAGACATGTCTTGTGCGAGTGTCCAGAGTATGACCAGCAGAGACTCTGAACGTTTGGAAATAAAACAATAAAAGAAATTTTGACAGAATCTTTTACATTTTCAGTAGTTCCAATTTTGACTTTTCTGAGGAACTGCAATTTAATTGATAAAATATAAGTTTTTTTTAGTGAATTTTAAAACAAAATTTCAAAAATTTAAAACTTAATTCCGAATTTTAATATACCGTTTTAGTATGTATGTAAGGGAACATGAGTAAATGTATTTATTGTGTGTGTGTTACTAGTATGAAAGCGTTTTGCCTTTGTGCATTTTTTTATTTATCCTGAATGACCAATTTGGTCCCAGTTCTGGCCTAAGGGCTAGACCTGGCATTTTATCTAATCCTTCGGGCCAGCCCTAGGAGAGCTGAAAATCAGCTCAGTGGTCTGGTAAAACTACTTTTATAATAATAATAATAGGTGTTTAGGCCTATAAGGGTGCATTAAACAACAAATATAGCGAGGCAATTTTTCAAATATCACCAATGAATTTCCTATGAATGTTAAACTCTATTTCTCAAAAAAAAAAAATTACTTATTAACTTGATTCCCTTGGACCTAAAATACATTACCTAATATAAAATGGCTCTTGTCCATAGCACTTCTATGGGTAACATGAAACCGGAATATCACCTTCTCTTACAACTCATAACATAATTCTGATCTTATAAGAGATATTCTTTATCGAAAGAAACCTTGCTTGTCTTTCCGCAAACATAATAATAATAATAATAATAATAATAATAATAATAATAATAATAATAATCAATAATAATAATAACACCCCTCTTTGAAGCTTAGATATATTACTTGATTTCGTCAGCTAACACCACAAAAGCCTTTTGAAGTACGAGTTGTTTTTGCCTTATGAAGAGATTGTTGTTTGATGGTCTGGGTAAAAAAAAAATGGGGGGGGGGGGGGCTGTAAGAACTGAGTGAGGAAAAAATATAAAGAAAAACTACCACATAAAAAGAATAGGAAAAAAAGGCAGCCAACGAACACATTACGAGGAGGAGGAGGAGAATGAGGGGAAGCCTCAAGTGTGTGAACACGTAAGAACAACAGACAGAACAACAGACAGAATATCATCCTGGGAACCCTTGAAGGTGGGAGTGATACAGGAAATGTAGTGGGGAGAGAAATAAACGCCATCACCACCATCACAACAGTCTTCAAGTCTTTGATACCGAGATGCCTCGACGGCTCTCTTTTCATGACCGCATAATTCCGTAGTAGGAGTAATGGAATGGAATACAGAGTTTAGACTGGGACCTATGAGATCATTCAGCGTTGGAAAGGAAATTGAGAGTAGGTAGGTTAGAAAGGGGATACTGAAGGAAAACCTCGCAGTTGCAAGTTGAAATCATTGTTAGGAGTTGGTGGATAGCAAGATGGAAGAAAGATATTATGAATGCAGGTACAGTAAAAGGAATGAAAGGGGTTAGTTGAAGCTAGGGCCCAAAGGAACGCTGATGCAAATAACCTTTAGTATTGCCTACAGTGCACCCTATGAGGTGCACTGACGGCACTAACCCCCTACGGGCAAACAAGAATAATGAATGCGAGACTTGTATTGTACTCAGTCAATTTTCTGATGAAAATTCAAACTACTTATTGGTATCACTCGTCCTCCCACTCCCCCCCCCCCCCCCCCCACCACCAACAACACAAAACACACACACACGTCTGTTTTTTAATGTCACTTGAAAAGAACAGCTTACAATCGGTCGTGAGTTATGTCATCACTTTTTTACAATTTCCAGCAGAAAAAGCAGTGAATCATTTCAGGCAGATTATTTGGATGTAGAATGAATTATAATAAAAAAAGATACGAGTGTGACTCAAATACACAGTTGTAAGTAAATTACGTTGAAATATGGTTTATCAGCTGTAATAAAATGCATATATGTAATTTTCATTTTTCTTATTCCCTACACAAGAACTTGGTTTTCTTTTACCACTCACAATAATGTTACTATTCCTTCTCTCGCTTCGGTTACACTTCTTCATTGTGATTGTGTATTTTCCTCACGTTTCGAATCAAATTCGTTTCCTTGAGATTAAATGTGTGTGTGTGTGTGTGTGTGTGTCATTAATCTCTCTGAACGTTTCCATCACATGAATTCCTTTAGAAAATATTTTTAATAAGGATTCCACTTTTTATTAAGCTTACAAAATAAATAAACGTCCTAGCCCTAAATGTAAAAGAACACAAAAGAAAAAATAACAAAGAGAAACGTAAAGGATAAATTACACCCAATCAGGTCCACCTGGTCCTCAGCGTCGCCCTTCGATAAGTCCTCAAAAAAATACCCCAGAAGTCTTTTGTAGCAGTAGGGGTTCCCCCCCCCCCACCCCTTACGAAATAAAGCTGGTTTGACCTAAGTGAATTCGAACCTCATTTATCTTTTCGTAAAAAAGCGAGACCATGAATGGGGGAGAATGTTGTTGAATGTCTAGAGAGGAGGAGGAAGGAGGAGGAGGAGGAGGAGGAGGAGGAGGAATATTTAAGGATACAGAGAAGAATCGGGAAGCAGATTCAGAGGGATAAAAGAAGTTGGCTATGTGAAAGAGAACCCCTGGCATCGTGACGAAAAGAGAGCAACAGACAACACAGTACGAAAATATTCATAATTAATAAAACAAGATGAGAAATACTAAGCAAAAATCCAATTCACACACACACATACACACACACACACACACACACACATATATAAATATATATATATATATATATATATATATATATATATATATTGTATATATATATATATATATATATATATATATATATATATTGCAGCCACATGGGTTTCAGTTTTCGTACAGGCCAGAGAATTAAGCAACCAGAGTTTTCTAACATTAAAAATCATGCTGCTATATGCAAAATAGAGGTCTTGAAACAGCACTTCTCTAATATTGGATATGCAAAGGACCCAGATCATCTAACTACTCTGGAGTAATTACTTATCAAAAGGCTAGTTCCCTCTTTGAACAATCACACCACGGCTTCCCCTCTGTATTTGGCGTAACTGACTTTTTGTTTGGGACGTCAGGTTTTGCTATTCCTTCTTCGTCTTTTGCCTTGGATGGTTGGTGTCTTAGTTCTCTCTCTCTCTTTACAGTGTTTAACGATTTTTTTTTTTTTACTTTTAAATTCTTAATTAGCTTGTAATATTGTGAATTCCTTTTTATAATGTATTTACTTTTATTGTTCACAGACTGATGATGCACCGAGAATTGTGTGCGAAACGTTTTTAATAAACTATGGCATTCTACTAATGTATCATGGTACCCCCTGAAGTATTATATATATATATATATATATATATATATATATATATATATATATATATAGATATATATATAATATATATAGTAGAATCGGCATAGATTAAACAAACAAATACGATGAACCTCTCAACAGAGATTGAGACTCAAGCTATTATTGATCAAATCTTCCTCCAATCAGCGATTAAGGAGAAGTTTTAACTGAAGTGGTGTAACGGCTCACATCTGGCTATCGTGATATAAATACTGCTTTTCTGTAACTCTTATTCTCATACATTACCTGCCTGAAGAGGGAGACAGGTGTTCTCTGTAATATATCATAACTTTCTACATTTTGGGGGTTTTATGAGCTCCTTTTATTGGTTGGGGGATATAAGGGGGATATATATATAATATATTTATATAATTATCTATATTATATATATATATATATATATATATAATATATATATATAGATATATACATATATATATGTATATATAATATATATAATATATACTATATATATATTATATATATAGATATATATAATAATAATATATATTATAACTATATATATATATATATATATATAGTTATAACAAAAAATAGATAAAAGAGATGTCGAATCATAAGGAGAACTAAAGCACAAGGTATAAATCCTGACTGGTTTAGCATTTAATTATCACATCTCCAAGAGAGAGATGTGATACAAAGTGGAAAAACTTCACATTATAAATGGCAGGGTTTCATTACATACAACGATGGAAAAATAAAACATTAGAATCTGACAGAGGTCAATGCTCCATTATCAAATTTTGCCATGCAGTTGGTCACACAACTTTGCTAATAAGACCAGGTCAACTATCTTACATAGTATCTATACATTTACATTTTAGATAAATGAATCAAATTCATACTTTCTTGGGTCCATATACTGTAATGTATTTCAAATTAACAAATTAATTCAGATAATTTCTTTCTAATATATCATCAGAATAAAACAACTTTATCAGCACCTTCCCATTTGACGTAACGATTTTCTCAGGGACAAGAACGGTTCGGTGCATATCTTACACATTATAAACGAACTTAATTCTATAGTTCTAAAGGAAAACGCGAATATCTTTAATATTTTTATTGAATTGTAGTAAATAGAGTTTTATTTGACTTATGTTTTTCTGTTGTTTTTATCAAAGGCTTTTTCGTCGATCGTAATACATTGTTTAAAACGGTTTCAGAATATTTTACTTTTTCTCGGTAAAGGGAATTACAGCTTCATGACACGTTTTGTAAGACCTAGTCAACTTTGCCGTATTTGAATCAGCAATAAAACCACGAAACAAACCTTGCCGCTGGGCTAATTATTTTCCCTCTTGGTTTTGCTTCACACAATCCGGCAAAATGTCTGTGTATGTACAAAAAATTTGTTAGTGCATCCATGATCATCCTTTATGTATTTTTCTGCTATATTCATCCATTTGTTTTTACGACTCTACTCCATTTACTTTAATCTGTCATCGGTCGATTTCCTTTCTTCCTAAAGTCGTATCCCATTATTCATCTCCTACTTCTCTCTGATTTCCATTCACTAACGATTTTGTGCTGTTACTCTTTCTTACTATCCTCACTAATCCCTTTTCCTCGTAAGGTCTAGTAATTCTTTGAAGTATATTTTTTGAGAAACGGCAGACGTTCTCTACGGAACTTGCTCGTCAGTATTTTAGGGATAAAAGATTATCTCTCTGACATTAATTATAGTCTCCATGATCCAATGCTATATTTCTCTTGTCATTGTTTCCTGCCATCGGAATTTGTTTTAAAATTTCTAGCTAAATCCCAATACACTAACATATTTTTATAAATTATAAAAAATTTACACCAATAGCGTTCATCGTTTAGGAAATAGATGGGTAGAAAATACGGCGTGAAACAATTGCATGAAACAATCTCAACACAGAAAACCATATAACTACATTAAGATAAAACTACAGTGTCGTTAAAACAACAAAACCTCATTTCACGTCGCACCTTCATACACTCATAAACGAAGTAACTAAGGCATTAAGTTCCTGGCCTTCTTTCTTTGGATGAAATGCGTAAGTTACGAGCAGGGCGTCGAAAAAACCTAAGAGTTATGCTTCAATAATCTAATTACCGCTTGCTATTTAAGCAAACGTTGCTGATGAGCTGCGTTTATTAGCTCGATCTTTATTCCCCCCTTAAAGGCTGCATATAAATGAAAGAGCCAGCGCCGTCATATCGCCATCATAATATTATATACACACACTAGTACCAATAAAATTCACAAATACAAAGCCAATACTGCAAGGCTCTCTAAACCTTTGAGCATCGAAATAGTTAGATATTAATCAAACGAGAAAAAGGGGAGGGCTACCTAGCATGGCCTCCGGTGCTGGGCAGTGTGATATCCAGAAACCTCAACAAAGAAAATATGGATGCTAACGCTCTGATATACGAGCAGCAGAAGCACGCAATTCACACACTTCAGGAGACATTGGAAGTTCTTGTTGTAACTGAAGACGGTAAAGGCAAATATTTGCCGCTAACACCTCGATGAAATATTACGAGAGTCAATGGAAGCAAAGGGAAGGGAGCTATGAGAGTTATTAAGGATGGTGAATGTACGGAGTTCGTGGTAAGTGTGATGGAAGAAATCATAAACTGAGGCAAGTAAGGTTCCAGGAGCTCTACAAAACGTTTGAACAGGGAAACATTTTGAACGTTTGATTCGACTGCTGCGCAAACTCTGATTTGATGGAAATGCAGGGTGGCTGTTCAATGTTGAGAAACGCACAGGTAGAAATAGTTGTAATGGTTCTTCGTCCTTCTCATACTGAGCGTAATTTCTTGTCGCTGAAGAGGATTCAGACAAAAGAAAAAGGTATGTACAATATGTAATTCTGCTTGTATGTATTACCACACGTATGCACATGCCTGGTGTATTAAGTCAGATGACTGAATAGAGAGCGAAAAGATACATGGGAAATTATAGAAATCCCATATGGAGGTCAGAAAATCATGAAAAGGAGGTGGAGAAGGCTTTGGCACGTCCTCGAGAGAACTTTATAGTGCCCATTGAGCTGCCAATTGGGCCCCACTGGGCACTAGAAGAGAACGGGACCCCAACCCACTCGGATGAGAACTTTGAGGAGGGAGGCTGAAGATGAGCTAGTATATATGAATTACATAATTTGCATCACAGTGTTGAAGCGATGGTGATGATTATATTCATTCTTATTAAATATGGTAAGATGAATAGAAGATACATCCAAGACGATGGGGAAAATGGTTACGGACAGGTGAAACGATAGCTATTTGTTGAGGGTTTGACCAAGTGGAGAAAATAGGAGGAACCGGTTGGTCAACAGGGTGCAGAATTCCGACATGTAAGTAAGAAGGGGAGACTGACACGAAGGAAGTGTCGACATGAAGCGCAGTAAAGGGGTTGACAAGACAGAGCACTTAACATCTACTGGGACCTGAGAGCAAACAAAACTGGGTGTAAAGCAAATATGTATTTAAAGGGACTGACATGCTCCTAATAAAGTCCCTGTAAAGTGTACACTTGCAAGAAGCAGCTGCGCGGCTTCTGCTATATTTTACCCGGGATCATCCTTGAATCATCAGCTTGAGGATAAAAATGGCACTAAATAAAATCATATTTTGATCTGAAATTACTCGGTATTTCATTAAATGACTTATTATCGAAAATAATTATGACTATTAGGAAACTTTAGGCCTCACGATAGAATGAGAGCAGCAACATTTTCATGAATAGCAGTGGGGATTAGCGCCACAAAAGGGGAAAAGAACTGAGATCTCAGCAGACTTGGTCCTAAACTTCACTTCCTCGAATACAAAAGAAAATACGGTATGTATCAAGACATTACGGTGTACAAGATTTATCACTGGTAAGCGGTGCTGCTTAATATTCCATCATTTTCTACCAATCTCTCTCTCTCCGAAGCACAACATGCCGTTCAGATTCACTTATGGAAGCTAAGTTGCTGTGAATAGAAAGATGACCTAGAGTACTTTTGCCTTCCGACGAGCCAAAACGATTTCTTTTTAGCAATATATTTCTAGAAATCAACGGTTTTGACGAAAGAGCAAATATCACAACAACCGCTAACTCGCAATGTGGTCATAACCTTAACACTCCCACTGCAAACCACCGCCGGAATTTTAACCGTATGCCGGATTCTTGCCAAACGTCTGAGTTTTCACTGAAAGCGAACAAGTCTTCCACAAATGAAAACGCACTCGAAACAGGATCATGACTTAGGCCCCGTCCACACGGTCGAGCTTTGGTCGACGAACTTTGTCCGATGTGACGTCAGAAGCGGAGAAACAGCGGGAAAAGTCAGAACTTTACCACAGTTTCTCCGCTTCTGACGTCACATCGAACAAAGTTCGTCGAGCAAAGCTCGGCCGTGTGGACGGGGCCTTACAGTCCTACACCTTCATTTATATCTGGCGATATGTACACACTCTATTGCTGACTTATTTTCAAACGTCGTGGAGAATGGTTACTTTTATATCACAATTACCATTTCACTGAGTTCTCTAACGTTGCCAAAGCGTTGGTGGTGAAAATGATCCACATCACTAGCAAAAAAATATAGAAAACACACTGATAACGTAACCCCCATACAAACATTCCTCAACTCTGGCGGGTTTCTATATGTATCATACATAAGCGAACTGCACAAACAAAATCACTTCCGCACTTACCTTGTCAAGGTGACTTCAGCAATTCCAGAATATTCGTTTTTAATCCTGAAAAACAGATAAACAAATTTGTAACTTCATTGAAAAACCGATGAACATATTTGTAACTTCACTTTCAAATAGTTACCGATATTCTTATTCAAACGTGAATGCAAATTCGGTTTGATTAATTGTAAGAAAAGGATGCGGCGCTAAGCATAAAACCATTTTATTTCATGCTATTTAATCTCATAAAACAAATGTTCTCAAATAACATTTCTAGGATAGATTTAACATTTGAGCTGTCATTTCAAGAGGAACACGATCAAGAAAAATACTAAATTCTCTGACTCTAACAACATACAATTACCAACTAAGTCTGCGTTCCCAAAATAAAACACTAATATCGTATTTAACTAACCTAGTGTAGGATTTGCTTACAAGTACCCAAAGTCTAATTTATTCATAATATTTCTGGTACAGTGGTATTTAAATATTTATACATCATTCCTCTAGGACAGATTACACAACCTGGAACACTGAAACAGAACAAAATTACTTCCAATTACAAGCAAAGGTGATAATATGAAAATATTCAAATATCTTCGACTCTTGCACTAATATTATTAAATAAAAAAAAAACAGCTCTCATGAACAAAAACTTAGTATTTACTCGTAACAAAAGCTTGAGTAGCAAATGGTAGCAAATGTTTTAGCATAATGCATATGCCAAAGTTCTTTTGAAAGAAATAGTATCACCATTTGCTACCTTTTCTTAATGGAATTGAGAGCTTTTGCTTAAAGGCACGCTCGTTTCCATGTCATTCAGACGCTACCGAACCCATAGAAACCCATTTCAGTTTTTTGCCTTCAGAGCTGCCTGGACTGAAGTCTCGAGGAGTAAAAGAAATTAATCTTAGCATGTGTAAAATCAGCTATGATGGTAGAGGCAAATTAAATTTGCTTTACTGATGGAAGAATACAGAATCTTAATCAGCAAGTCACAACTCAGAGCAATG
This sequence comes from Macrobrachium nipponense, assembly GCF_015104395.2. Taxonomy (NCBI): domain Eukaryota; kingdom Metazoa; phylum Arthropoda; class Malacostraca; order Decapoda; family Palaemonidae; genus Macrobrachium; species Macrobrachium nipponense. The sequence goes on from NC_061105.1 coordinate 31,818,393, forward strand.
TAAAGTATGACAGAGATGGATTTACAAAAAGTTAGAAAATTGTATAATGGACATTTTGGAGAAAGTGCCCTGCCGCATATGCAGATGTTTCAAGAAATTAGCAACATGAACACTGAAATCAAAATTTTTCCACACAGAATGAATAAAAAATCTTTCAACACTGAAATCAAAATTTTTCCACAGAGAATGAGAAAGAAATCTTTCAAGGTAAGGAAAGGATAAGACATTATTTCAATAATTGATTTCAAAACGGCAGGCTGTACAGGGTCACAAAAATAATTTTCATTCATCTTTTTTTTTAAGATTGTACGTATATAAAGATTTTTCTTTAATAATCCTTACATTACGCCTACATGAATAAAAGGAAGTTTCATTTCTTTTCTTTGTAAAATTTGTAAAATTACAAAGGCAACTATTGCATACCTCACTATGCACCTCTTTTCTTAAGAGGCGCATATTTTCCCATGGGTCCATGAACCACAAATATACTGGTTACCCACTGTCTCCAAAATAACAATAATGAATAACACAGGTATCTAAAATTCTGCTGTTCAGTACTATCCGTAGCCAACGAACATAGATGCTAATGAATTTCATTATTATTGCACGCGGCTCGGACGGCGCTGCTTGTAAATCCTTTCCTACTTATATATTCATCACCATGTTTGTATTTTCGAGTACAAACGTCAACACAATTATAATAGACCCAAATGTCTATGAAAACATGCATTTTTTTACCACTTCTCTCTCGACCCACTCTCATTTCACTCTCAAGAGGAGGGTAATTTTATATATAATTATTCCTTTTTCCAAATTTCCTGGGGACATTTCATATATAAATATTCCTTTTCCACAAGATCTCTTGAGAACATCTCCAGTCACTTAGCTAACTCTGTCCTGATGAAGTAGTAATCACTCACCTTCATTCCTCATCCTCTGAGTAGTAGATGGAGAAAGCTTTCACAATCTTCTTTTTTTCATACCCCGTCTCACTTGTAAGGTGATTGGGCCCCTCTTTCCTAAAACAACTTTCACACCATCCATTCATCCCTCTCTAGGTCTTACTTCTTTCCTCCCTCCACTTCTGACTGTACATCTATCATCCTCAATTCCTGCCACATGACTGACCTATCTCGAAACATAAAACCATCCTTTCGTCTACGGTGACCTATTTACCACCTCCGCTAATTCCCACGTTTCTCCCACTTTCAATTCTAGTTTCGTCACACATTCTACGCACATGTTTCATCCCTTTAACTTCCTTCTTGTCCGTTTCATCTGCATTTTACATTCACCTATCACTTCCATAAAGGAGTAGGCTATTGGTTCAACAATCAATTGATATATTCAAACTTTGGTATGCAACCCTACACCAAATTACCCCTAATCTTTTGCAATGACCCAACTACTTTCCTCACGTCACCAGTTTCCGTGACTCATCCTTTCTCTCATTCTGACATCATCTACCACATGAAATCATCTTTTACACTGATTACCAGAAGACAACACAAACCTACCGCTTCCACTCTTCCAGCATCAATAACAACAGTATTCCTTCACATTCCTAGTTTCCACTTACCATCACGACATTACTCTTGTTCACATTTACTTCCACTTCTATAATCTCACTCAACACTGCGTCAATTCCACGAATTATTATTATTATTATTACTATTATTATTATTATTATTATTATTATTATTATTATTACTATTATTATTATTATTATTGTGTCAAAATAGGTGTATATATTTGAGTTTTACAGATAAACTGAGTTTTACAGATAAACTATGATACCATAGTCATCAAAGTCATTAACGATTCTCTCTCTCTCTCTCTCTTTCTTAAAGCGAGCTTTCGTCTGGAGCTACCAGACATCCTCGGGCTGGGAAGCTGAGGGTGGACTGGTCTTGGCGTGGTGTCCGTCCTTCTTATATTTAGGGTTGACAGCAGGGGGTCTGCCCCATGCTGATCTCCTATTGGCTGGTGGCAGTGAGTCCTCATTTCAATTGGTGGCTTGAACCAGGTCTAAAGCCACTTTCTCCTTTGATGACAATGGTATCATATTATTATTATTATTATTATTATTATTATTATTATTATTATTATTATATTGACGATTACCGAAAAAAAGCCACTCCTATGCTTTCCTCTATCCCTTTGCCAGCGACGCCTTGCCTTTAAACTCCCATGCATAAATCATACGAGACTGGAACGCGATCAAATGACAATTTTACGAATATAAATTGGAAATCAAGAAGTTTTCAGACTCGCGAAAGCATACTCGTATATAAAGTACAAAACCGGAAAAAAAAGTCTGTCCCACATCCAGAACTTGATGGCATACAGGGTTTAATGTTAATAATTTTTTAAACAAAATTATTATCACAAAATAAATATTTTCTATTAGAAACAGAGAATCAGCCGTATAACTTGGGGTGGATGCAAGAGAAAATAAAAGTAATTATTACAATTTGAAAAATGGAATAAATTCTAAAAATTAATTTATAAAGAATATGGAAAAAATGCGAGTGCCTAACGCAATTTTAAGGTTATTAGAATACGGGAGAAAACATCTTAATTCTTATTTAATATCAAAAAATTATTAACACCGAAAGAGTAAATGAAGGAAACACAAACAGGTCTTAAAACTAAAATAGCTTTATTGTTTATGATTAATATAAGCATTAAGATTTGCAAGAATTATCCAAAAAGTCTTCATATCAAAAATAATAATAAAGCGCTATAATCCAAAAACTGAAAAGTATTAAACCATTATTTTACTTCACCAAAAAAGAAAGAATAGACATCATGAGGACATAATAATATTCAAACGAAACAAGGTATAAACCTCAATTACAAGAAAACAGAATAATGAAATAGGAAAAACAGCCGTAAAGGAATATGAGTGGAAATATTCACAATTCATGCGAAGTGCGATCCTTTAGTGAAAGGTAATCAGAGAAGCTATGAAATTCCTTGCTGAAGATGGAGCAAAAATAACTGTCAAAAACATTTCCCCCTTGATAGGTTGAAATAGTAATCAAATTAATCGTAACAGTCATTACGGATAAAACGTTAAGTTCCGTGCTTTTTTAAAATTCAAAGGATAATAAAACACTCACGCTGATAAAGTAAACGGTAAATCTTTGTTGTGTGGTATTCATTTTCATTATTATTAGAAACTGCTGTGATGAAATTTTCATATAAAAAAATAACTACCCAAAGTTTCGGTAAATTTGCCACGTGAAAATATGACTAGCTCTTAGCTTCTATCAAGTGTGCATTAAGAAAACGAAAATCTCACACACAGACACACGCACATTCAGTAAAAGGAAACGTGGAAGGCGCAGAGATTTTACGTGACCAAGCTAATCGCAATGCCGGAGGTTTGCAGTCGTTCATTGCCATTTCCAGGTATTAAAGCGGTTAATTATATAGCATCACAATTTTAGGGAAAGAAAAGCAAATGCAATCATTTACTCTTCATCGTTATAACATTTGGTAACGCAATTATTAAAGAAAATTAAACAAAAAACATAATGGGTACTATCGAAAAAATGATGAAAGCATATTTTCGAAAAACGATAAAACTCGACTAGTTCCGTAAGTCATCAAAAGTAACTCGTCCCTTCAGCGAAATTCTGTAAATTCAACACCATAAAGACCTTATTGAAGGGGATGACCCGGGAGACCAGACCTTGGGATTCTGTTGTCGAAGGAAAATGCGAAGACGACGACGACGACTTGTTGGATTCCAGCCAAATCGACTTCTTGCTCCCGATGGGGAAATTTTCCCGTCAACTTGCAATAAATTTGATAGGAAACTACATAATATTTACGAAGTTACATGGAAATTACTTCATGCACTGAGACAAGGAAATGCAATTTAGCAATAAATTCAAAATTAAATTTGTTGAAATTTTACGAACAAAAACTATGGAACATATCAATAAATACAATGAAGTTTTCAAGGACATTTACAATGTATTATTATTATTATATATTATTATTTTCAGAAGATGAAACCTAACATATGGAACAAGCCCACATGAGCCATTAGGAAGAAGTAAGACGAGGTAAGGGGAAATACAGAAAGAAGAGACCCCACTTGTTAAAAGAGTAAAAAAATAAATTAATAAATTAACAAATAGATAAACATGTATTAAAATGCAAGGAGAATAGTATTTGGGTAGTGTAGGTAATTGAAAGAAACATTCAGTACGATATATGAACATTTATGTATAATATGTATTGCAATCTTTAACTTTCGTATTCATTTATATACCTCCCTATGTATTTAGTGTATCTCATTCTCATATGTCATGTGCGATGTGTAATGACTGAATCTCGCCCGTCTGGCAGTCATGTTTCGCCAGTACGGCACCGCTCTGTTTTCCTTGCTAGCACATTATTTTGCACCTCTGTGATTTTGTGTACTTCATTAGACATTAAGAACCTACTTTTAATATTTCGGTGTTTCCTTCATCCCCAACCTTTAGTGTTAAGGATAACACATCGAACACACACAGGTAGTAATGTATTGCAACTTCGCTTGAACTTCTGAAGTTCCAATTGCAGGATTTCCTCTGGGAGAATGTTCCTCAGTCCAACGTGCGAGGAATAAAGGACCTCTGAAACTGAGAAGTTCTACAGCGAGGCACATTTACTGCATATTGGTGCTACTGTTCAGCAAATCTGGTTGCTCTCGGCAGATAAAGGAGATCAGGGATCAATTGTGAATGTGAAAGATCTTTGTTGAAAACTTATCACAAGTGACAAACAAGAGACCATCTGTCGATGGTCCAAGTCATATTGGGAAACAGAAACCTACCACCACGAACCACTCAATCTAAAGGAGGTAAATCTCCGTCAGAAGCAGACATCCACACCGGAGAACAGTATTCTAATAAAGGGAGTTCAAACGACCTAAACAGGTTGTATTGATTTTATCACTGCTATAAATATATGAAGCCTTATAAACAATACCTAACTTTCGTGTGGCATTTGCTAAAACTTTCATTAGATGCTTCTCAAAAGTTAGATGTTGAGTCAAAGGTTAGACATAAAATAGCTAAAGCTTCAGACTCGTTCAGCAAAGTTCCATCCACCTGAAAGGGAGGATGGGGTGGAAAATCTGTGCGAGTGTTTTCGTTTTACTGGAGTTCAGCCTCATACCCCACCGACTACACAATTCCCTGATCCGGCCCATGTCCCGACTAAGGCTGAGGGCCGCTTCATTTCTCAAAAGTGGAGACTTACTCCACCCACCAGTGGACACAGAACACTGCCCTGTGGAGCTCCAGACACAATAGGTCTTGGTTCGTTAAAGATCCCGTCCACAGAAACTCGCTGCTGTCTACCAGTCAGGAAATCTTACAAGTAGTCCTAAAACATATTCACCCATTCCAAGATTCTGAAGTGTATAAATACGTGCATTGTGATTTACTAAATCGAAAGCAGCAATAACACCTATCTGAATTACTCTGCACTCAAAACTCCCTTGCAAATGGCATGTTAAGTCTAAAAGAGCATCGTAGGTACCTAGCTGCTTCCTATATGAATATTGATCATCAGCTTCTCCATACATGGAAATTTGTTGCAATATTTTAATATTCAATAAGAAATTTTTACTAAATTCTTACTGATTTACCATGAAATTCACAGCTTATTATATAAAATATAATTGTCAAAGCATTTCCCATGTAAATTACCGACACAATAGTGAAGAAAATTACAAAAAATTCAAAAGCATTTATCAGGAATATTCACCAAACTTAATGGATTTTATAAATGAACTCTAGCACAAGCAACTTGCCAAAGATAATGCAAGTTTCCCCATACACTGATGTTTCCCTTATACTACTGCAGTCAGGGTGGAGTAACTGCTTTACGCAACAAAGAATTCTTTCTCTCCACCGTTTTATCATAAATTATTTGTCCTCGGCGTCCTTATCACTCTTGAAATTCTCTAAACCAAACGCAAGCTTAAATTCAAACACAAAATATTTTCTAACTAATCAGGTATGTATTAGTTTTTCAAAAGGATGTGATAAAAAACAAAAAAGTATATCTCAGCTCATAAAAAAAATTAATTCAACTGATCATTTCTAACCATCACCAGAGCGTTTTCAATCTGTTATAAACATAACCGAACACAAACTCATACTCACAAAAAATTATTTCTTACCCTTTCATCAAAATTCCGAAAGCTTCTTTCCGCAAACTCAACAAAAGCCACCTTATTGAAGGGGATGACCCGGCCGACCAGACAGCGCGATTCCAATGCAGAACCGAAAAAAAAAAAAAGGAGACGGAAAGAGCAAGAAAGGAGAGACTTGTTGGACTCAACCCAAAATCGTCTTCATTCCCAACCAATACAAACAAAATTGACAGGGTCATCTGCAAGCATAGTTATCAAATAAATCACCAAGAACTATGGTAACAATAATTACGAGGAAATATCTGGGATATTTAGAGAAGTATATCAACGGAAAATCAGTAGGATATTTATAAAGTGAATGACAATGGCATCTGCACAGAATTTACTATAAATAAATAAAGTCCCAGTGGCCATTGTAAAATGAGTCGCCAAGTACAAGAACAATGCCAACTGAAATTTAGATATAATTCACTTTCCACCGATTCTACATAGTATATAGAATAAAGAATTTAGGCCAAAAGTGAAGCGCTGGGGCCTATGAGGTCATTCGGCGCTGAAACGGAAATTTACAGGAAAAATGTTTTAAAAGTATAGCAGTATTATCACGGTAATTACATTCATTAACTTAATGAGAGAGAGAGAGAGTGTGTATGTAAAGAGCATGCAAGAGACACCATTTTGGAAAACATATTTTCTTCAAATATTGTTTTCAAGTAATTATGAACCGAAGACATTTTTAATGAGGAAAGCAAATATCAAAATAACATTTGCACAATAATGTGAGTCTTACCACAGAAACCTTTGACAGAAATTGAAACAATTCCTTGAACCCCTGATATACAATATGTACCTCATTTTCTAACAGAAGGGACTTTATATATGAACATGAAAAAATATGTCATGTGATTCATGCTACATCATCATTTTCATAATTGCGAGACCACAGTACAAAAAAAAAAAAAAAAGGCAACATAGCCCCATAAATTTTGAGAGTATTACACAACACAAGAAATTACCAATTTTCCGCCTAAAAACCTTAAACTTACATTTTTCCTTACAGCCAAATTCTGTCAGTTCCTCATCATCAGAGGTGAACATCATAAGCTACTCAA
>NC_061105.1:31831167-31860809 GCF_015104395.2 Macrobrachium nipponense
TCCAATTACACGATAACATATTATTATTATTATTACTGATATCAATATTAAATTAGTTTCACCTGACTACTGAGTAGGGGTTAACATGGAAATAATACCAAAGGAAAGACACACACCAGTTTTATCCATTCACCAAAGTAGTACGACCAGAAGCCAATTTCACATCTGTAATTATCAGAAATGTGAATGGTTTTGTAGTTATCACAAGAAAATTATGTACTACTCTCCTTGGTACTTGAAGAGTGTAGTCCCTCTCTTCTGTTTTCAGTAGAGAAGCTTCTGGTCTCATCTATGAATTAAAACTAATAACTATTGACAGTAATTAATTAAGAGGCTATACAACTAACTTTATTGTGTACCATACTGCCAGATCGTCTTTGGTGATGGAATACAAAATCCCTACCAGTACTATATAAACTACAACGAATCGACAAGACAACTCCCACATGATCTACAATTAACCATTTAACTCGTAATTATACATAATCTACAATATAACACATATACAAACAAAATGGTATACAGTTAATGAATCTTCCTGAAGAACCGCTGTATATCAATTCGAAGATGAAGGACAATAAAACCGAAAAAAAAGGGAAATTACTTACACTCATTCAGGCGGAAGATTGCTGGAAACTACAATTCTATCCATTCCAAACACACAACAATATATTTCCCTTTACCACCACGGCAAATGGCCCTAAAATTAAAAACCCAAACAATTAAATCCATAAAACTTGAAGCCTCTAAAAGTAAATCGTATTTGATAAAGCGAAAATATCAGGAACCAATTTCATACCGCGGTAACAAAATGAAAGGCGAAATGAAGGCGGAATATTGTACAACTATTTTTGATTCGTTCAACTGAAATTAATTTTGCTTACCACTAATAATTCATTAGAGATAATAGAGGCATTCGTTTTCCAGTGTATTTATTTCCTCTCGTAATTCTGTTCGCCTACTTACGTTTTTATCCAACAACAATACAACCGTTGTTGTTTTTGTTGTTGTTTTTGCTGGTATTGGACCGTATCAAATGTATCACATCTGCATATGCTTTTTAATTTTATCAATTATGTGAAATTTAGGCTACGAAGCTAAACAGTAAATAAAGAGATCCAGAAAATAAAGGAGATGGAGATGAAGTACAGGATCTTAAAGTGGAAATGAGAGAAAACTCTACAGATGCATTAAGAAGTAAAAGTTGGTGTGGTTGGACAGCAAGAATGAAGAAAGGAAACGAGAACGAAGGTACAGTAAACGGCTAACGACTTGCGTGCAGCTAGGCGTTAAAGATAAATAAAAAAAATGGGGGGGGATACTCTTGGATATCTGAAGATTTCTTTATGCAAGTGAAATGAATAAAAGAAGGTTTAGGGAGACAACTTTATGAAATGTGATCAGACTGGAGCAAGAGCAAAAATGTTGCGCGTGCTGACATCACTTGCTGCATAGTTTGTTACTTATCTTAATTTGCTTAACTTTGCTATTCATTTATTTTCTTCTATATATTATGCTTTACTTCTCAATTTCTTTTCATCTACTAGACTGGATTCGAGAATTACCATGAAATAATAATAATTAATAATAATAATAATAATAATAATAATAATAATAATAATAATAATACCAACTCAAGAAAAGAGGCAACAGAATCAACCATCTGATGTTCATGGACGACATCAAGTTGTACGGTGAGAGCATCAAGGAAATAGATACCCTAATCCAGACTGTAAGGATTGTATCTGGGGACATCAGGATGGAGTTTGGAATAGAAAAATGCGCCTTAGTCAACATACAAAAAGGAAAAGTAACGAGAACTGAAGGGATAAAGCTACCAGATGGGAGCAACATCAAACACATAGATGAGACTGGATACAAATACCTGGGAATAATGGAAGGACGGGGATATAAAACACTAAGAGATGAAGGACACGATCAGGGAAAAGAATATATGCAGAGACTCAAGGCGATACTCAAGTCAAAACTCAACCCCGGAAATGATAAAAACCATAAACACATGGGCAATGCCAGTAATCAGATACAGCGCAGGAATAGTGGAATGGACGAAGGCAGAACTCCACAGCATAGATCAGAAAACCAGGAAACATATGACAATACACAAAGCACTACACCCAAGAGCAAATACGGACAGACTATACATAACACGAAAGGAAGGAGGGAGAGGACTACTAAGTATAGAGGATTGCGTCAACATCGAGAACAGAGCACTGGGGCAATATCTGAAAATCAGTGAAGACGAGTGGCTAAAGAGTGCATGGGAAGAAGGACTAATAATAAAAGTAGACGAAGACCCAGAAAGAAATATCAGAGACAGGAGAATGACAAACAGAACAGAGGACTGGCACGACAAACCAATGCACGGACAATACATGAGACAGGCTAAAGAACTGGCCAGTGATGACAACATGGCAGTGGCTACAGAGGGGAGAGCTAAAGAAGGAAACTGAAGGAATGATAACAGCAGCACAAGATCAGGCCCTAAGAACCAGATATATCCAAAGAACGATAGACGGAAATAGCATCTCTCCCATATGTAGGAAGGGCAATATGAAAAATGAAACCATAAACCACATGGCAAGCGAATGCCCGGCAATTGCACAGAACCAGTACAAAAAGAGGCATGATTCAGCGGCAAAAGCCCTCCACTGGAGCTTGTGCAAGAAACATCAGCTACCTTGCAGTAATAAGTGGTACGAGCACCAAGCTGAGGGAGTGATAGAAAAACGATCAGGCAAAGATCTTCTGGGACTAAGGTATCAGAACAGATAGGGTGTGATACGTGCAAATAGACCAGACGTGACGTTGATTGACAAAGTCAAGAAGAAAGTATCACTCATTGATGTCGCAATACCAGGGACACCAGAGTTGAAGAGAAAGAGAGAGAAAAAATGGATAAGTATCAAGATCTGAAAATAGAAATAAGAAGGACATGGGATATGCCAGTGGAAATTGTACTCATAATCATAGGAGCACTAGGCACGATCCCAAGATACCTGAAAAGGAATCTAGAAAAACTAGAGGTGAAGTAGCTCCAGGACTCATGCAGAAGAGTGTGATCCTAGAAACGGCGTGCATAGTAAGAATAGTGATGGATTCCTAAGGAGGCAGGATGCAACCCGGAACCCCACACTATAAATACCACCCAGTCAGTCGAATTGGAGGACTGTGATAGAGAGAAAAAAAAATAATATTAATAATGATAATAATTAAATAATAATAATAATAATAATTTATTGATAATAATAATAATAATAATAATAATAATAATAATAATAATAATAATAATAATAATCCAATAATAATATAATAAATAAAATAAATAAATAAAATATGTAGCACAGGTGGTTTAATAATGCTAATTAGCACTAAAAACAAAAAACCATCCGCTCTCCTCGCTTTATAGTAGACAAATGACTTGCTGGAACAATTTTCCAAGTGAATATTAAAGGTCAAACCATGGCCATTTTCATTAGTAACCATTAAAAATTGAAATTTAGTTTCTCCGAATGAATCACACCCATTCGAAAATTCTTAGCCTCCATTTGTTTGTGATAAGACTCACTTTCAAATGATTATACTTATAAACAAAACATTTCAATTCCTTCACTAGTCTTCTCCAACGTCTCTTTCACTATTCAACACTTGTACCCTCTGCAACCATCAGCCTCTTCACATGCTAAGAACATTTTTCCTCTTCACAACTATGCATCAATACTACTGTACTTCCTTAAATCATACATCGAACTGGCTTTCTTTCCACAACAACATTCTGTTTCTAGCGAAATATTTTAAAGATTACTTTCTCAAGTTTGTCTTCAAGGTATTAACGGGAATGTCGAATAAAAAAATAAATAAATCACCCAGTGTTCTATACGTTTCTTTCCCTACATATTAGTATATTTATACAGGAAAATTACTACATAAATTTCAAAAGGTTCTACTTGCTATATACCTTACTCATATATATATATATATATATATATATATATATATATATATATATATATATATATATATATATATATATATATATATATATATATATATATATATATATATATATTTTTACGTATTTAGCTGGCCTTGAGAGAGGCTATATACGTAAACGGAAATAATTGAAGGAAGACAAGTTGAAATTAATTGAACTTACCGTAAAACTGATTATTATTGATAATTTCTTAGAGGGAAAGGTCGCCAGAAAACTCAGCTCGTTACTTTACAGCTATTTATTTACAAAAAGAGGCCCGTGCTGGCCTGGAGAAAAGTGAATGCTATTGGCCCCCACATTGGGGCTTATAATCTCTCACAAGTGGGTAGCTGGCTAAAGTGTGACTAATTCGAGCTGGTTTCATAAAACTTGGGTAATGCACACTTGCGGGCAGAGACACGGCACGTGACTCATGGAATCTGGAAAAGAATCCCAGATTAAACGAGATAAAAGAAAAAATGACTTCTTGCTTTGATTAATTAATTCTCTAATACTGGGGAGAAGGAACTTTTAAGGTTTCACTGAAGTATGCAATGACTCCATTGGTCTGGGACGATCACACAAGGGGAAGCATGCGGCCATGAGGCAGTGAGAGGGAACAAAAGGATGAATTCCTTTTGTTGCTGGAAATTGAATTGGGAGAATGAGGATCAAAATGATAATAGGTGATAAGGGAGAGACTGGCAATATGCTGTTCCACAAGACGTACCTGGATGTCCTGTTCAGTGTGGACCTTTGTAGAAAATGTGGCTCTTTGTAGAAAAGCATGGGCCCCCCTTTGTCTGAGGCCTGGGTAATCGGCGCGCCACTCACACCCTGGATAGGCCTAACAGGAAGGCAGGTAGTTGGACATCTGTCCGATATCACGTCTCGCAGCCGACTGAGACAGAATTCAGGTGGGTTGCTTGGGGGTTGGAAGTCAGCTTAACCCCCCCACGATCAAGGCAAATCCTGGAAAACAAGCATACAGCCAGCAGAGGGGTCACAGGAAAGAGAGCTTAAGATATAGGTCTAAGAAGTACCAATCTGCCTACATACTTCCCTTTTGAGATACGTCCCTAAAGCTGACAAAAGACTCTTTTCCCCCAACTGGGGAACTCCCTATCTCTAGCTGGCGGGTTTTGGGTTTCCCCCTGGTTACTAAAAATCAGCTGATATTTGGAAGAAATGGCTGCCGTTTTCCAAATCAAATTAATTCATTGATATCTGGGTAGACGAACCATCTATAAAACGTCACAGCTCCCCCTGTTAAGAAGGCATTCACTCCCTTTCGGGCGTGAAGGTCTTGGCTTAAATAGATTGATCGTCTCGACTACCCAGTTCTCCTACTCTAACTTGAAGTCTTTAGAGCGGCGATACAGCTAACTACAGTGGCCTACCTAACTTATAGGCGGAGATGCTAAGTGTACTAACTTAATGGAGTAATGTAGTCTAGCCTAAGTAATAACTACGGGTTGTCTTGTGATGACAGTCTACTCTACCCTTAGATAAGGTTACTTGAAAATTCTACTTGCTACTACCTAATGCCCTGGTACTAAATCATTAGCCTAACCTACTCAATACAGTTAAATGAAGATGCAATCATTCCAGAGTGTGGTACGCACAGCAGTAGTTCAGCGACGGAATTGTTAAAATACATGATAAGAGGTAATGATGCGTGGGGATGATGAGTGGTTAGTTGACCAGGATGGAAATGCAATGAGGTAATTATATTTAAGTGAGGGTTAGTATTACGATGGCTAGGGGTTAGAGGGTTAGTGCTAACTGGCAGAGACAGGCTGGCTACCTTCTCTGGGTAGGTGCCAGGATCACTCTGCCACTGAATGCGACCACTGTTACCTCGGGCACAGGTGTCAAGGAGAGCATGTGGCTCTTTTGTTAGTATGTTAATGATTTGCTACGTCCCTTCTTCTTCTTCTTCTTATTCCTCCAGGACCTGGCTATATCAGTCCTAGGAGTAGACGGAGGCACCGACTCTGGGGAAAGGCCAGAGACGCCGGCAGGAGCAGAGGCAGTGGTAGCCTGAGGGATTGCAGGAGAACACCCTACTTCGGTATCTGCAGCAACCATCGTAGAGGTGGAACCTACTGCAGGGGAGGCCCTCACTTCGGCTGCTGCGACAACCGTCGTAAGGGGAAAACTCCAGGCTGACTCCTGGTCGGGCAGTTCCTGGTTTTCCAGAGGAGGTATGAAGGTTAGGTCTGCCGGAGGTTCATCCTCGGGCAACAGTGGTGAGGGTGAAGAAGACTCATGGACTTTGGGTTGGCCATGGGCTGCGGTAAGCTCCATGCCTGTTGGAGGATCTCCTGTAGGAGGATCCTTGGTTAGGTTAGGCGCCGGCGCTAGCTCAGGGCCAGGCGCAGAGGTCAAGTTCGGTGGTGGCCTCTATACGTCCAGCTGGATGGAGCTTGGCACTGCTCAGTGCTGCCAAGTGGGCACTGGGCAGAGAGTTGAGGTCGACTGGACCTGTGGCGGGTACCGGAGGTGCAATACCTCTCAGCGTGCCCTTGGAAATGGGAGACAGAGGCTCCGGTTTCTTGTTGAAGGCTAAGCCTTGCGGAAAATGGACAGGGTCCACTGCTGGTAGTCGGCTAGGGCACCTAGGCCAATTAGTAGAGTGCCCTATTACGTTGCAGGTTTTGCAACGGAACTGTGAATGGTCAATCTCCCTCCTTGGTAACGGGGGAGACTGTTGGTGGACGTACTTCCTGGAGGAAGCAGAATTTCGATGACTCCTTGCTTTGGAGTGATTTGACGTGGGGTTAGGACCCCTAGGCTTTTTGGAATGCGAGGGAGACTTCATGTCTTGCCCTAGGAGGAGGTCGTAACCTCCTGGAATGTAGCTTGCAACTGCAAGAGTACATACTTTGGAGAAACTAGGTCTGGTGACCCTCAATTGGACGGTCGGAAGGATCAGCTTAATATGGTTGATACCTTCAATGGTTATTAAGTGACGTCTATCGACGTTTGCCCCTCGGGGGATTCGATCTTCCCGTATCAGGGAGATTTGAGCGCCAGAGTCGTCGTAGGCTCTGACGTGGCTTGGCTGATAATGGCCTTGGAGGGGTGTGACGGTTATAGGGCCCCTAGCTGGGGTCCTAGGGAGGAAGGATTGGTGACGGCCATTGCGATGGCAGGAATATTGTGATTTGCGCACCCTCCGTAATTGGCAGACATGTGACCCCTTGCAGCCACAAGTCTCGGCAGAACTTGTTCCAGAACCTCTTCCGTGGCACTGGACGGTAAGGCTGAGATGGCCCCACAGGTTGCGAATCTGTGGAGTCACCAAGGCTGGCAGTGTGCTCTGGCACAGGTGAAGAGTCCTCTCTGGCAGTGACTTGCGGTAGGGAGGTTAAGGAAACCTCCGTTGAATCATCCTCGGAAACAAGTCCGGGGTTAACTGGTGGGCTTACCTCTTCCAAAGTGGAGGAGGTAGGCGGTAAAATGGTAAGAGGCTGCGATGATGCGGAAGAAACGTCTGGCTCTGACACTGGGTCAGGGCCGGGTTCACAAATAAAAGGGATGTCTGGGACATCGGAGGCACTAGCCTCTGAATCTAAAATTGAGGTTTGATTATGAGGCATGCTGCAGGGATCCGGTGCATCTGGTAGTGGGAGCTGCGTCCAGGGGAGATACGGCTTAAGTAAATCTCGGCCCAATATCACCTGATAAACATCATGAAATTGGTCAACTACGCCCAGGCGGCACAATGTGGTTTCCTTGGTCACCTGGTCCAGAAAGGGCATTTTTACATTCAGAAGGACCGAAGGAACAGAATAGAGGTTACCGTCAATCCATTCAAACTGAATTTCTTCGTTCGTCTGGATTTTGGCACCCCTAGGCAATGCCTTTCTGGAAATAAGGGAGACCTGGGCTTCGGTGTCGGCCATGACTTGTACCCACTGATAGGCCGTAGGAGACTGTTCATCAGGCAGGGCTACATGGTAGCCTTGGAGAAGTTCACCCTGGAAGCTCTCCTCCCAAGGTAGAGACCGACTTGGGCACTGGTCGGAATCCGCAGCATGCCCACGCACACAACAAGTGGTGCAGAACCTCCGCAACCACCTCTTACCGGGAGTCCAGCTCATGGTCTGGGGCTTAGAAGCTAGCCGAGAGATTGCGTCATCTAAGAGAGCTAGCTCATGCTTTCTTTCTTCTTCTCTTTCCTTTCTCTCTGCTTCTCTGGCTTTCTCCTCTGCTTCTCTTTCTTCCTTTTCTTGCAGGCGCACGGCAGCCTGCTGCGTTCTTTATCCACTAGTCAAGTGCTGGTCCCAGTGTAACCGGCCTCCTTGCCCGAGTTATGAGGGCTCCGAGCTTCTCTAGCTCTCTGGCAAAGAAGTCGCGGGAATCAGGGGAAGACATTTCCCTTAGGCTGCAGTAGAGGCTCTGATGAAAATGAAAATAATGGCCAGGAAAGGGTACTGAATGGAATGGGAGTGCCTACTGTGGAAAGTAGCACTCACTTGGAAATGGGTTCTGCAATGTGGTAATGAAAAGTCTGAAAAGACTGGGTGCTAGATGGCACTTTGTGAATGGCACCTTCTGATGAGGTGAAAAAATCGAATGCAGTGTGCAGCGTACGGTACACTTACGGGCGTTCCCAACTTGGGAGACGTTGAATGGGCTACCTGTAGGTCCAATACAGGTGCACGGCAATTATGAGGAGGCGTTCTTGGTTCAGTGATCCAAAAATGGTGGATACTCTAATGGATGAGCGTTCCGTAGGACGGACACGCAGGTATAGGGCTACCTGTACGTCTGTACAGGTGCACGGCACTTATGAGGAGGCGTTCCTTGGGCAGCACTAGTATGCTGTTATTGCGGCACTTCGGGAGGCGTTCCCTTGATTGAGTGTTCCGAAGGATCACGGACCCTTGTACAACGGACACACTAGTTACTTGGGCGTTCCGTAAGGACGGACACGCAGGTTTAATGGCTACCTGTACGGCCTGTACAGGTGCAATGGCACTTATGAGGAGTT
The DNA here is from genome assembly GCF_015104395.2 of Macrobrachium nipponense. NCBI lineage: Eukaryota > Metazoa > Arthropoda > Malacostraca > Decapoda > Palaemonidae > Macrobrachium > Macrobrachium nipponense. Next base: position 31,840,161 of record NC_061105.1, read on the forward strand.
CCTTGGAGCACTGGTATCGTGCTTGTGTGTCCCGGACACTACATGCAGTATACTTAAATATACTGAGGTGAAATGGTACTCTGTTCGTGGCAGAGGGTAATAGTGGAGGAGAGAAAGTAAAAGGTGGGAGTACTTCAGCAGCCAGTCGATGGATAGTGTCAAGAATTAGTGGCACTGTAAAATGGTAAGACCTGACGTGCACTGGTGGTGGCCAGTCCTAAACTGGTAACGACTTCCCTGTCTGGAAGTAATGAATTTGAGTGGCACACTGTGCGAATTGTGCTTGCGGTATACGCAAGTCTTTTGTGATAAAGAAAAATGAAAAGACCACTCGGGCAATGACAGGTAATGGTAATTGAAAATGCTCAGTCCCTCGCTGAAGTACTCGGTAAATGAAATAAATAAATGCTTGCAAACTGCAATGGACACATGCACGTACGTATCACGCTGTGTAAATGAAAGACACAAGAGACTAAAATAATGTTTAATTCTGCATGCTATAATTAATGGTAAGTGTAGTACTCTTGGTCTTCGGGTGAATACTGGGTTCTGGTTCTCTCTCTCTCTCTCTCTCTCGGAGAGGGTGAAAAAATGATATATGAATGAACTCCCTTATATTGAATTGAACTACTAATGTTAGTTTAATATGACGCAACTTGCGTAAATGATTTACTTACGTAACGTGAAATGAAAGACTGCTTTGGATAACGTTTTATGAAAATGATAACACGCTCGCGTTGAACGATTTTTACGCTAATAGTAGCGGCTTGCGCTTATGAAATGATTTGCGTTTCAATATGAATTTTACAAAGACGCGTTTTACGTTAACAATTCTTGTGATTTACTCTACTTTTAAGATTTACGTTAACTTTACGTAAGTATACTACAGGTCCCTGTGAACAGTGAAATGACGGTAAGGATTTATAACGATGTTAGCAAACATTTGTGAATGAGGTTACGTTAAGTACAAAGTGAAATGAAACTTCGCTCAGCGAGCGAGTGAGTGAGCGATGCGAGTTGAAACACGTGAGCGAGCTGGCCAGCGCGGGCTAGCAGTGATGGCGAATCAGCTGATTCTCTGTAAATGCGAAGGCAATTTACAACACAAAATTCTACTTTCTTATTCAAGGCGAATTACGTTAATTTCTCTGGCAGAACGATAGATACTAGTACCGAGATCGATATTATTTACGTTAAAACTTCGGGACTTACGTTACTTTGCTTAAATTGTTTGGATAATTCTTAAATGGGTAACAAACATGGCTGCCGCTGTGAGCGAAAACGAAGGCTGGTTGAGACCGCGCAGGCGCGAGAGTGCGCTAAGCTGAATTAAGCTGAGAGGTAAGCGGTTACCAACACTTGGAATGAAAACTAAGTTAAAAATGGATTCCCTAACATATCACAGACAAAAGAATTGTACACTTCTTTTGCCGTAACATTAGTAAAAACACTCCTAACTAGCTAGGCTTTCTAATACAGCAATAAACCCTGGCAAAGCACTTCCTAGTTTGATCTGGTCCTTTCTGGCATCTATCTGCACACGTGTTAGTGCTCGTCCGACAACAATGCGATTTACAAAATAACAGAATTCGCTCGGCGCTCTGGCCGTTACAATATAATAATATTTCTACCTTCACATTTGTTTAACACACTTCTACAATAAAAATACTTAAACGTACCTTAAGCTAACATTGGTTATAGAATAATCATATTAATGAATGGAATACCTTACCGTGAGTCAGTGTCTTTTCTCCCGTGCAAGTGTGCTTAGTTTTGCGCTTTGAAAAACATTTACAGTTTACGTTTTACAACGGATAACGCGATTTACAAGCTTTTTTTAAGCAAGCTAGGTTCAATCCTGGCAAGATTCGCCAATTTTACGTATTTAGCTGGCCTTGAGAGAGGCTATATACGTAAACGGAAATAATTGAAGGAAGACAAGTTGAAATTAATTGAACTTACCGTAAAACTAATTATTATTGATAATTTCTTAGAGGGAAAGGTCGCCAGAAAACTCAGCTCGTTACTTTACAGCTATTTATTTACAAAAAGAGGCCCGTGCTGGCCTGGAGAAAATGAATGCTATTGGCCCCCACGTTGGGGCTTATAATCTCTCACAAGTGGGTAGCTGGCTAAAGTGTGACTAATTCGAGCTGGTTTCATAAAACTTGGGTAATGCACACTTGCGGGCAGAGAGACGGCACGTGACTCATGGAATCTGGAAAAGAATCCCAGATTAAACGAGATAAAAGAAAAAATGACTTCTTGCTTTGATTAATTAATTCTCTAATACTGGGGAGAAGGAACTTTTAAGGTTTCACTGAAGTATGCAATGACTCCATTGGTCTGGGACGATCACACAAGGGGAAGCATGCGGCCATGAGGCAGTGAGAGGGAACAAAAGGATGAATTCCTTTTGTTGCTGGAAATTGAATTGGGAGAATGAGGATCAAAATGATAATAGGTGATAAGGGAGAGACTGGCAATATGCTGTTCCACAAGACGTACCTGGATGTCGTGTTCAGTGTGGACCTTTGTAGAAAATGTGGCTCTTTGTAGAAAAGCATGGGCCCCCCTTTGTCTGAGGCCTGGGTAATCGGCGCGCCACTCACACCCTGAATAGGCCTCACAGGAAGGCAGGTAGTTGGACATCTGTCCGATATCACGTCTCGCAGCCGACTGAGACAGAATTCAGGTGGGTTGCTTGGGGGTTTGGAAGTCAGCTTAACCCCCCACCCCCCCCCGATCAAGGCAAATCCTGGAAAAACAAGCATACAGCCAGCAGAGGGGTCACAGGAAGAGAGCTTAAGATATAGGTCTAAGAAGTACCAATCTGCCTACATCCTTCCCTTTTGAGATACATCCCTAAAGCTGACAAAAGACTCTATTCCCCCAACTGGGGAACTCCCTATCTCTAGTGGCCGGGCGGGGTTTTGGGTTTCCCCCGGTTCGGTTACTAAAAACAGCTGATATTTGGAAGAAATGGCTGCCGTTTTCCAAATCAAATTAATTCATTGATATCTGGGTAGACGAACGATCTATAAACGTCACAATATATATATATATATATATATATATCTATATAGATATATATATATATATATTATATATATAGATATATATATATATATATATATATATATATATAGTATATATATATATATTATATATTCTTTTTAAGGACCGTCTTAGGCCCTTTTGTCTCCGAACGTTGTGTCCGATTAGCCTTGGTCCGAGTATACTGGGCCAGGACGTGATCATGGGACCTGTTGGGCGGGCGAGAAAGCCGCTGAGGATTCGCATAGAAGCACACAGAGGACTCAGTTTTAGAACTGGTAGTAGGTTTGTCCAACCCTGAACATTCCAACATGAGAAAAACACTCGAAAATATATAAAACCTACATAGAATATAGATTCAAAGTTGTTGTTAGAGTAAATAATGAAAATACCTGAACATTCTAGAATCTCTTTTAATAAAAAAAAAAAAAAAAACGACAATCCCAACCCTAACCCACCAACTGTCACTTGCAACTGTTTGTAGCGTAATCTGGTGTTTGACAGACGTGTTGTCATTGTCTTTTATACTGTTTTCTTTCAGTCTCTTCACTTCCAATGCTCGGGTGGGTCTTGTGCGTAACTCTAATTTGAATCAATGTTTTCTTAACAATCTTTTTATTAATTTTCTGTGGTTAAGTGCATTCAATACAATATAAAATTATGTTTTCAGTGTAAACTTAAACTTTTTAGGCGTCTATAAACATGCGACAGGGAGGAAAGTCACGACACGTCGGCGAATAAACTTTTATTTTTAAGATGCCCGTTCCACAGGCTTCACCTTGTGTAATTTTTAGAATATTTTTTTCCCTGGTGCCTTCCCCAGTCTTGCAAAAATACTTTAACTAAATATAAATTGCTAATAATAAATGAAATAATGTATTTTTCTATCATTTAATTCACAGTTCTAATAATAAGATGTCCTATCAAATCGCTTTACTTACACTCAAAATAAATTAACTTTTACCAATATGTGTTTGGGAAAGCACGAAAGGTTCTTACCAATAACAGCACAAATTACCTTTGCTGTCGCCAAAGGCACCTGTTATAATATTCAAGATCTGAAGGAAAATCCATAAGCATACATCTGCCCTCGATTCATATAAGTTGGCAAACGCGCTGAATAAAAGCCTTCAGCCACATTATTCAGATCACCCTGCCTTTGGAAAACCCTGTGAAAGACTAGCTATTTCCACTTCCTTCCATCTTACTTCAGCTCCATTACGAAGACCATTGTTAAGGTCCTTTGCTCTCCTAACAAATTAATAAGCTGCAAAGGACACCCCTTTCTCTTTTGAAGCGCACAGGTGACTGATGAAAGCAATAATAACCCGATTGAAAAGGGAAAGAATCGATAATAAAGTCGTGGGGGAAGGTGTTTCACCGACAATGAATGGTCGTATGAGCATTAGATTTTGTGAACGTGTATTTGTAAGAGAGGAGAGGAGAGGAGGGAGAGAGAGAGAGAAGAGAGAGATGAGAAGAGAGAGAGCGAGAGAGAGAGAAGAGAGAGAGAGAGAGAGAGAGAGGGGGTCTATTACGAAAATCTGATGAATCGTCTCACCTAAATGGGGTGAGGGTTTCCCTTCGAATTTTCTCCCTCATATAATTATATGGCGATATCTGATGGGAAATCACACTCTCTTCCCACGTCTCGTAAATTTCCCATATCTCTTCCTTTCTTCTATCATAACATTTATGGCTGCAAGCCATAATAATATACTGGCAACCAAGTACACAATACTCTACCTAGACCTCCAAAAATAATAGGTTTAAGAGTCGAATGCAAGATTTTCACAACAATCACAAAAGCGGAAGATTTTAATCTTTTACCTGTATATGAAAAAGAATGCCTGGTTGACGGATTTCTAAAAAGTGGCTTAGCAACAGTTATGGAAATAGTAAAAAAATAATGATAAATAAATAAATAAAACGTTCTTATCTTGCATGTCATCACCCCGCATCTAACCGAGGGAAGTAATAACGAATTTCAACACCGTCAATAACAAGTAGAAAATCTATTTTAAATGATCACCATCCTTTCCCCCATTCAATAAAGAGGTCTCCAAAAGTTGGCTTGCAATTTCAACGAAATAAACCCAGAATACAATACAGTATTACATTACATTGGAACAGGTGCTGATTACGAAATTCGTTAAGAATAAGCTATGGAAAGGTTGGAATAGTGCTATATCGAAGAACGTGGGAGTTCTTTTGGAACAAAAAAAAAAAAGGGGGGGGGGCGATTTCCATTCCATCATGTTGGTTAATATATCCTTCTCTCACAACTGCTCAGCGCGCACGGGATCAGGACCATGCAACCGATTTGAAGAACGCTACTCATACACAGAAATTACACAAAAATATGCATACGCATAAGGCACTTTAGATCTCTCTCTTTTCCCTTTAATTACTATTCTGAACAACAAAGGGCTTATTGAATATAACAAGTTTACAAGGACAATTATCGAAAAACATATAAAATGAAAGTGCGCCAAAATTTTCCTGTAGCCTCTTTTGTCCCCTCGCAGCAGATGCCACATAAACCACAGAACAAGACAGGAATGAAGAAACAATCGAACACATACCTGTCCTTGACAGATGAGAACCCCCTAAAGATCTCGTCTCATTTTGGAAAGGACAAACACTCACCGACATGAGGGACCAACTTGAAATCTAAAACGCTGTTCAGCTCCTCCTTTACGTGACAGTTAAATTCATCTACAAACAACCGGATAATTCTAGAATTATTTTTACTCATGTACTTGTTTTCAATTTAATTTATTGAACATTTCCCAAAAGCTGGACGCGAGCTTTCAACGTTCTTGCATTCTGGTAAGGAATGAGTTTTGTCATCTGTCGTACTTTCTTATGAATTGCTGTAAAAATTTATATTCGACATTTATTAACCGACCACTTCTACTGAAATATTCCACCTTAAAAACATAAACTTTGGACCTGGAACACCCTAAATATCAAGCTACTGTCACTTCAGCTGCTACTTGTAAAAGAAAACTTGAATGAATATTATTTGCTTAATCCTGCATTCTTGATTCGGTGAGAGAAAATCCAAATGGCGCAGAGTATTTCAGATCTACGATGATCCCATTGACCGGCGGTTTTGATATCTCTGACTGAACGTTCTAGTTATCAGCTTTATTACTTTCTAAAGTAACATCGAAATGAAGTGATAAATAAAACCAAAATGATGGTATTACTCGTTCCTCATAATAATTTTGACATCAAGTGACTACAACTGCCAAAAAAAAAAAAAAAAATTGGTTTTGGACAAACATTTTAAAAACTTTTCAGGTAAAGGCAGAGGAGAGGTAACGAAATACATGCATGGGTCCTGGGTGTGGGTGGGTGGGTCTGGGGTAACCCACTCCCCCGAAAGGTTAGGACACTGTCTAATGTTAGGTTAGGTAACGGTAAGTCTGGTTAGGTCATAATCCCATACTACAGAAGTGTCTGGTTCGGTACCTCTGACCTGTCCCGCTGCATTCGCTCCATTTTTATTTTCTTTATTTATTTTTTTTCATAAGTAACTTTTAATATTATCGAAAACACCCAAGACTGACTAGTACTGTAACTGATCAAAAATAACGTGTCCTGTCCTCGAAATTATCTAAATTCAAGTTCATAACTTCATTAAGTACCCAATTTACGGGAATTAACTGGAGGAGCAGACCGTGTGATTCGATTGTCGAAGGAAATGGGTGAAGAAAAGACTTGCTGGATTCCAGCCAGATCGACTGCCACCTTCTCCCGATTCAAGACTAAATTTTCCCGTTAATGTGCAAAGCTACTGGTATATGATCAAGAATGTGAACGGAAATTACCAAAGAAATTCGCAAAACCATTTAAGGAACAAATTACACATCGAAAATTACTCGGACACTTGGTAAAATAATGCACAGTAAAACAATACTTATGAATATTTGCAGGAATTTTGAAATTACAAAAAAAACTCTGCCAATAACCTATACTATGCTATTCTCGCTTGCACACGGCCGTGACGAATGGTGAAAAGTGTGATGTAGGTTTTCACGAACCTTCTCGTCTAAGATAGAGTTGATTTCGCGCTCGGCTACCAATCCGGTGGTCCAAAGTTCGATTCTTGGCTCGGCCCAAAGCGGAACCAGAGGAATTTATTTCTGGTGATAGAAATTCATTTCTCGATATAATGTGGCTCGGATCCCACCATAAGCTGTAGGTCCCGTTGCTAGGTAACCAATTGGTTTCTAGCCACGTAAAAATGTCTAATCCTTCGGGCCAGCCCTAGGAGAGCTGTTAACCAGGTCAGTGGTCTGGTAAACTAAGGTATACTTAACTTTCTCGTCCAAGATGCAATCCAATTTATAATTTAAACTAATTTCTAGTGAATATCCACGAAGTACATAGCAATCTGTTGAAAATTTGTCTTACAAATGAAGTTTAAAAGGCCAATTAAAAACTTTCTTTGCATGGCAAAACCATGTATTTCCATTAACAACGTTCAACCTTAATAGCTAGAAATAAATCTAATAAAGATGAAAAGACAGTGTTTAGAGAAAGAAAAATACTAATGAAATACTTCAAAGGGCAAAATATTATATGGAATATTCATGAAATATATAAATTACAAGGTTATTACTCATACAAGTTGAAAAACATGTTTGTTACGGCATTTCACAGGTTAATAACCTGGACATTTGCAAAGAAAACTACTAATTGCATAACATAGTTACCTTCTGCAGCATTCATATAACGCAAAGAACTTAAAGAGCATGAAAATTATTCCTGGTCGAAATAAACTGCCTAATAGGATATTAGTATTCCCCTAAACTGATATGTTCCCTAGACTATTTCAATTAGGGTAAGTAAATTGCTTTTCTCTCTCTCTCTCTCTCTCTCTCTCTCTCTCTCTCATCGTCTCTCTCTCTCTCTATCTCTCTCTCTCTCTCTCTCTCTCTCTTCACTGTTTTATTATCAATTCTTGAAGCTTTGTATACAATAATGGAATGAAAATTATAAATCAATTACAATTTTTAATAATTATTGCAAGAGACTAGAAGGAATAAAAAAAAACATTTCTCGTACTTCGTGTTGCACACAAACCCAAATATATATATACACATTCTTTCAGACGAACTTGTGTTGCCCACATCAGTGCTTTCAATTGAAACTGAAGTAATCGGCCCTTTCCTTGATCTTGCTCAATATATTTGGGCTCTGAACTGGAGTCTTACTTTATTCCTACTCATCTTCTACATTTAATTTCTTAGGTTTCATATCCCCTTTAAGAAGAAACCGTAGAGGCGGCAGTTGGTTCGATCATCGAAGGAAAAGGGTAATTGTAGATATATTTTATTTACAAAATAAATTGCCATAAGATGTGGTAATTACAAACACGTCTGCAAGGTATTTACACTGGTAAAATTTTAAGGAAATTAGAAATTTATTTATCTATAATGTCAGTGATAACGAAATTTGAGTGGGATTTCTCTCAAGAGGTTATCATAAAATACCGGGCGTTTCGAAATTAGAGGCCCACCCCCCCCCTCTATAGAACACAAATGGAAAGTTATTTGAAGTTTTTCTGCTATAGCCTATCTCCAAGTACATTATCTTAAGATTTTAATAAGCTATTTTTCATTTTACCATTCATGGTATTTTCAGGACTGAGTGACGGAGTTACATACAGACATGGCTTACGACTCAAAGGAAATCAGATGGATTGACCGAATCCAGGCTATAATCTTCAGAGTGCCCAGGGATGCCAGCGGATCCTTCATTTCCTGTTCCTGAAGAGCTAAATTACATTAAAAGAGATGAATCCTTCGTTAAAAGAAACTGGAAAAAAATCCATATGACTGTCATCACGAAAAGAGTGAGAATCTTGGAGGGCCAGAAGTGCTTTCTCAGGAGTCAAAAGACATCATAGCTGAGGCACTGGGTAGACCAAGAAAGTCTTTATGTAAATTGGTGCTTGAACTAGATACAATAAGGGGAAAGAAGAGAAGTTATAGTGCTGCATTATCGTGAGTTGAATAAATCTGGTATCAAGCCATTTCATGTTATCAACAAGCCCAACATCACTCAGCAACAGAGAGAAGACCATGCATTGTTTTGTGGTTCATTTTTTAAAGATTGGGATGAAGCTGACTTTCTCCATGTTGCCACTTCAGATAAATTCTTCATTTACACAGTCAGGAAGCCAAATCATAAAAATGACATCATTTGCGCAGCAAAGTTGGATTATATCAGCGATGACATGCGTTATCGCCAAGTTGTGAAATTTCCTGAATGTTTGGGAATTTTTCTGTTTCACAGAAAAGGATAGTCATGGAATGGCGAATACTTTCAGAGAAATTGTGACTTACTGATGGAGTATTTCCTTTCCTCAAAGATCATGAAAATGTGTTATCTGTGAAGAAGTCACATTTTGCATGATAAGGCACCATGTTTCAATGCTCTTTAGACACAGGAGGTGCTTCGAAACAGTGCTATCGATTTCTTTTCGTCAAGTGATTTTCCAGCTAGCTCCCCTGACCTAATGTGTGTGAAAACATTGGTAGTATCTTAAAGGATCGTGTTGAAGAGCGCACAGTTTACAATGATGGTATACCAAGCCTCGAAAACCTGCGAAGAGAGGTGACCGAAGTGCTCAGGGAAATGGAATTTTGAGTCTCGGCTTTTTTGAGATTGCTGAAATCAAGAATGCAGGCGGTAGTACAGGCAGATGGAGGCCACAGAAAACATTAAATACTCAGACAGAAACTTAAACTAAACAAATACCTGTTCTGAATTACTCTTGTTTTTGTCCAAATCAATTTTAGTTTATTTTCGAAACACCCTGTATACTCGAAAACCCAGCAAATATGTTGCAATGATATTTATAATCAAGTAAAACCATTAACAGGAACATTTAACAACAGATGGAAATATACACAATGAAAATTGCAACCTTTACGTACTTAACAACTTCAAACCATACAGGTAAATGAAGCTTTAACAGTTTATAAAACAATGAAACAAAACCAAAAAAACGTTACGTTCCGGACACTTTATCAAACTGTTTCTCAATGGGCCGTGGGGTGGAGGATGTGACATTTATTCTTCCATGGAACACAGTTAACTTATAATTTCTTCTTACATGTAAATTAAATTCATTAATCATAAAAAATCTGTCCCTAATGGCTAAATCAAAATAAAAATTGTATATATATATATATATATATATATATATATATATATATATATATATATATATATATATTAACATTAAATTTCAATGCAATTTCATATTGAAAGTTCTTTTCCGAAATAATAATAATAATAATATTGGTTAAATCTCTAAAATGCTTTTATATTTCCAATGTTGGTATAAACAATATTAAATTCATTGGTATTACGTGATTCTTGCGACATAAACCTTTTCTGATAATGGCGAAACCAAAGAAATAAAGCACCGGCGCATACAACAGAAGAAATAAACGTTTTTCCATTGACGAAGTGTACAAAATTCTTTGCCAGTTCCTTCTAATCAAGAAGATGAACATTAAAAGCGAAGTTAGTGATTAAGATGACCTTGGGAGAGCAGACAGTGTGATTCGACCACCGAAAATAAAAGAGAAAAAATAAAGGCAAAATCCTGGCTGGATTCCAACTGAGTGGTCTTCTTTCCTTCCTTGCTATCGATTCAAAGTGGAAAGTTTCAGCGTCATCTGCAAGGACGTTTTATAGTAAATTACCAGGCAATGTAGAAGAAATTAAAGAAAAAGTTAAGAGATAATTTTGATCATATGGAATATAATAATTAAAACGATAAGCTCAATGCAAAAACAAAAAAAAAAAATCAGTTCAACTTAATGCAAAAGAATCTGTTAAGACAATTATACGAAACTTGCAGTTTGTTGCAAGTTAAGCTACCCATTAGTGTTTACAAGGAAAAAAAACACTACAAATTAACCCTAAAAAGACCTAAAAAGTAAATGAAATAGATTCTTAGCATTCCACTCACAAAATTACTGAGCTATGTCAAAGAATTTCCAAAATGTTCCTCAGTAAGAGGAAAGAAAGGTACCATGAGATATTAAAGAAAAAATTGCAAGGAAAACTGAAAATACATTTACAGTTTGCATTACAAAGAAACTGACAATAATGCTAGCAAAACATCTTAATCAAAGATATGGCCTTCACAATCAAATCACTATATTTACAAAGGCTTTACATAACAAAAGTACAACGCAAATTGCAAACACTTTGACAAAGTTAATAAAGGTAAAAACTAACACATGTATGAGCAAGGAAATCCTCTCCGCCGCCGTGGCATCACTTGAACCCTATGTAAGGTAAAAGACCACGAATGTTATTTCAAACTCTCATGACGTTAAGGGTAAGCTACGTGGTAAATATAAAGTGTAAGCTATATATAACACAAATTCAGGTGTGGTAACTAAAACTTGAAATTTTGACCCAACTGGAACAACAACTATTTGATAACTTATCCAAATTCCCACAGAACTCAGTCAATTATCATATTTACGAGTAGACAAAAATGTGACGGATGTCACAGAGAAATAGCGGGGAATTTCCTACACCCCAAACCTACGAAACGTAAGAGGCAGGGCAAATAACATTGAACCTGCTAAAACATGTACCAAAAAAGCAACACAATTGGTTAATTATGATAAAGCATATCCTCTACGAAAGTTACTAAACTCCATAAACTTGTCACCGATTTATGTTACGGTTATTTGTATTGTGGCAATCAAATGAAGGGATCATACACTGACCCACTACACGCAAAAGCACCCTGGACCAGCATACGTATTCGGAACCATCTCAAAATCAAATGATCACAGTATTTTCTCTTACTTACGACTTGAAATTACATCATACAATGTCATACATTATCGATGATCATATTCTCTTTTTTCTATAAAGTTTCTCAATTATTTGCCGATGCATTGCCTATCCCCCCGGCTCCTTCTCTCTCTCAGCATAACAAGCTCTCTTTCTACACATCACTTCACTTATTTTAACCGTATTAAAATATATTTTCATCTTTCGCAAGTCGGTAAAGCTTCTGTCCACTACCATCCATCACCAAACTGCTATCATCAGCAGACATCATTTTCGCTCATTATCCCTAAGAATTATGTTATCCAAAAAAATTGGGACTCATACATCCCGGCTACGATTCGAATCCCAGACAGGGTAGTGGCTCTTGTAACTGTGTATGGCCCCACACAGTTGCAAGAGCCACTACCTTGTCCTGGATTGCCGCAATCCTAGTCTGGGTGTATGCAGAAAATATTCTGAACTCTTCTCCTGAGGTAGGAGGCAATCATCCAATTCTAAATTGTGCAGGGCAAGACAATGCAGAGGTTCGATAGTGAAAGAGCAACTGAGAGACTGACTAAGTGTGTACAGTGTGTTTGGATTAGGAAAAAGTTCCTCGCGAATAGCTGCGGGAAATAAGTTCATTTGTACAAGGGTAAAGGTGATCAAGGAGAATGTCAATATAAGGATTAATATAGTATATACAAGGATTTAAAATACAAAGGTGCATGGGTGAAAACTTCGGCGTAATCGCATTTCTGTCCGATGGTGACCTTAGCCGTGTCCCTTGAAACTCTCATCCACAGTCTTAGCTGTATCCCACGAAACTCAGCCACGGTACAGTAGTGGTCATGTTTCCTGGTACCTATAGTGGTGCCAGAAGAACGATTATCAATAATTTTAACCATAAATAAAAAAAAAATCAAATACAAACTACTGAGGCTAATTAGAGGGCTGCAATTTGGAATTTTTGATGATTGGAAGGTGGATGATCACACACCAATTTCCAGCCCTCTAGCCTCAGTAATCTTTAAGATCTGAGGGTGGAAGGACAGACAAAGCCGGCACAATACTTTTTCTTTTACAGAGAACTAAAAGCTGTACTTCTGCCTCTTCTTTCCATCCCGATCCTAAGAATGGTATAGTCTTTTCATTGAACTACAATAATTCTTTAAAGACAGATAATCAATTAATATCGAATTCAGTTTGCCAAAGTTCATTGAATATAAGAGTGGATCATATTCAATGTGTTACTATTAAATATTCCGAACTCTGCTTAATTCGGACTTCCTTAAGTACATTTCCATTATATAACTTGAACCCTTTATTCTCTCACCCATTACTCTGGAACTTCCCTTTATTCAGAATTCAACCACTCAATCACACTTTCACTACTAAAGCTCTGCAATAACTTGCCCTTGCACATTTCGAGATGTTCTTTAGTTTCATCTGAAGAGCAGCTTGATCGCCACCTACCTCAGGAGAGTTAAGAGTATTCTCTCACAGGAAGAAAAGCTTTTAAAGAGTAAAACATGCCCCCCCTGGCTATTCAAAATCTCTACAGAAGGGGGTGATGTGATAAGTTCGATATGAAAAAAAGTGCAAAGTTGAGGGATAAGAATGCGAACAGTGAATGGAGTGCGGAGTGCTAAGTGTTTACAGAGAAAACATAATGATGGAGGATAGAGGAGAGAAACTGCAGAAGCTAGGAAAAAAGATAGGAGAACGAATATTAATGTGAATGGTGGAGGAATCTAAAACAGTTAATTCTATATAATGTGTATGCCTGGTGTGTATGTACGTATGTGGGTGTACAGTTAATTTTATATAGGTGCATGCCTGTATGTGTATGTACGTATGTGTGTGTTTTTTGTGTATATGTATATACACCTATACACACACATGATCACCTTAGAAATTAGAAACGTTCACAGAATGACAAACAACATCAAATGGGACTATTTTTTATGTAAATTTCGAGGCTCGGAGCCTTTTTTCAACAACAAACAACTGAAACTCTTAGACGTAACAACGAAGTAAGATTTTCTGTTTCCTAACGATGAACAACGTGAACCTTTTTGAGTTAATGAAGGAAAAATCGTTTCATGTTCCTAATGAGGACGATTCGAACCCCCTGGACGTAATGACTATGGATTAAAACTTTTCATAGTATCTTCAAATGAATGAAATCCTGAAGGGGACGGAAGCTCCCTACTGGAAGAGAAGATTGAAGTGGTGAGAAACGGATTAATATCCATAATTCAGAGAATAATTCCCCACAATGCAAAATCCCGACTACCATTTAAGAACGTCTCCCTCTAAGAAAGGGATCTTTTCTCGATTTACTTGCCTTCAGCATTTTATCAAAGACAAAAGCACATGAAGGTGGGGACGGAACATTTCTCTTTCCATTATATATCTATATATTTCTATATAAATGTATATATAGATATATATATAAAAATATATATATATATATATAATAATATTATATATATTATATTACATAATAACCATTATATATAAGATGATAGATAGATAGATTAGATAGATAGATAGATAGATAGGAATTAACATAGAATGTAATAGATAGATAGGATAGTTAGATATTAGCCCGAAGGAAAAATAAACAGGAAAGGTCGTAAACTGCAGATAGGATGATTATAAGGAGATTAGTACCTAGAATCCGGCACACCTGGAGAAAGAGTAACCTTTCCAAACAAGCATAAACAATGGGTACAATTTAAAAACAAAAAGATTATTAAGTCCCACTGCTCAGACACAGGGACAAGACAATTAAAAGATTATACAAGGCGACAGCTGACCATTCAGATCTTTGGTAAACAAAAACTTATTCACAAACATATTAAACATACATATACAACGAAGATATCTCTAAGGCAACTAATTTGTATTTAAGTCTGTAATTATATCTTTGAGGTCATTCTTAAACATGTTACAAATACAAGGGTCTAAATGAAACAGGCCACGACTAATATTAAAATTACAATGGGAAGTAAGTTGTATTATGGCAGATTCTAAAAGATTTCGTGATAAGACATCTTTTGATCTAGCAATTACTGAACTACCAATCCAATTTATCCGGTGATTATTTTCACTTAAATGAATGAATATTGTATTAGATGTTTTGCCCAGTTTTACAGAATATTTATGCTGGTTTAATCTTACTTCTAAGTTTCTTGCTTGACTGTCCGAGATAAAAAGAAGGGCAGTCCACATACCATTGGAATTTTTATATATTATGTTGTTGCTTTCCCTGGGTCCATTTTTTATTAACATTCCTTTTAGTGTGTTATTATAGGAAAACAAGGCTTTTAATAATGATTTAATGGTTTCAAATCCGTTAAAATAAGGCAAACTGAGAATGTTCTTAGAATTGCTTTCTCCATGTTACTATACTATAAAACTCTTTGTGGGCTTTATTATAACAAATATTTAATATATGTGAAGCATAACATAAATCTTTCCCTATTTTTCTTATGAATTCAATTTCTTGATCCAAATATTGGGGACTGAAACAATGCGCAATGCTCGTAAACAAAAACATAGAAGAAAAAAATTATATTTTGATGTTAAGATGGGTGGCCTGAATAGAAATGAACATAAGTTAAGTCGTTAGATGTTTTTTGATACATAGAGAACCATTTCAATGTAAATTCAGTATTTATAGGAAACCAACACAACTTAACTTATGTTCATTTCTATCAGGCACCATCTTAACATCAAAATATCAAGTTTTTCTTCTATGTTTTTACGACATTGCACATTGTCAGTCCCCAATATTTGGATCAAGAAATTGAATACATACAAAGAAAAATAAGGAAAGATTTATGTTATCCTTCACATATATTAGATATTTGCTATAATAAAGCCCACAAAAGTTTTATAGTATAAGTAACATGGAGAAAGAATATTCTAAGAACATTCTCACTTTACCTTATTTTAACGGATTTGAAACCATTAACTCATTGTTAAAAGCCTTGTTTTTTTCCTAACAATATAATATATAAATTCCCATGTATGGACTGCCCATCTTTATATCTCGGACAGTCGAGCAAGGGCTTAGAAGATTAAACCAGCATAAATATTCTGTAAAAACTGGGCCAAACATCTAATACAAATATTCATTCATTTAAGTAAAAAATAACCACCGGATAAATTGGATTTGGTAGTTCAGTAATTGCAAGATCAAAAGATGTCTTATCGTGAAATCTTTTAGAATCTGCCATAATACAACTTACTTCCCACTGTAATTTTAATATTAGTCGTGGCCTGTTTCATTTAGCCCACCTTTGTATTTTGGTAACATATTTAAGAATGACCTCAAAGATATAATTACAGACTTAAATACAAATTAGTTGCCTTAGAGATATCTTCGTTGTATATGTATGTTTAATATGTTTTGTGAATACGTTTTTGTTTACCTAAGATCTGAATTGGTCAGCTGTCGCCTTGTATAATCTTTTAAATGTCTTGTCCCTTTGTCTAAGCAGTGGGACTTTATCTTTTTGTTTTTAAATTGTACCCATGTTTATGCTTGTTTGGAAAGGTTACTCATTCTCCCGTGTGCCGGAGTCTACTAATCTCCTTCAAAATCCCTATCTGTCAGTTTTACGACCTTTCCTGGACTGTAAATTCCTCATGTAATTCAGTTTGTCTGCTGAGTAAAGGACGCCGAGTCGAAAGATCTTGCAGAAACTCCGTTGTTCATTTTTCCTTGGTGGCTTATACCTTTATTTTTGGATTTACCACATTCCAAACTTTCATGATTCAGTTCTTCAGTTATACATACTATACATATATATAATAATATATATATATAAATATATATATATATATATCTATATATAGATATATATATATATATATAAAATATATAATTTATACATATACATATATATATATATAATAGATGTAATATATAATAATATATTAATAAATATATAAATAAATATATAATATATATATTATATTATATATTATATATATTGTAATTGCCACAATGCCCTCTTAACTTCTTGAATTCATTGCTCTTTTTTGGATACGCTAGAAGGACAGGTCGGCAACGTGATCTCTTTGTGATTATTGGACCAAAGTTCCCTTCCCAGGACCGGAGATCACAATTTCTTCTGCAAATTTCTTTGAACTTGGATCTTCAGTCTTTGTAGTGACAAGCGTATCCAAAAGAGAGCAAAGAATTCAAGAAGTTAAGAGGGCATCGGGGCTATTACAGTTTCATATGTATCTGGTAAAAAAGTGACCAATAGATTCTACATATACATATATATATAAATATCGAACTACAATGTACTTTTAATATCTAATTCTCTCTAACTCGGAATTAATATATTTTTCATATATATTTTAAACCAAGAGGGGGAAATTTTAATTAAGCGATAATAGGATGGGGGCCGATCGCCAGGCTTCGAAACCAGCGAACTCTCAATCACCAGGACTGGCAGTGGAGGCCTAAAACCAAAAACCCCTTACCGCCACCGCAAGAGTGGTTTTAGGCTTCACTGCCAGTCCTGGGATTGAGAGTTCGCTGGTTCGAGCCTGGCGATCGCCCATCCTATTACGCTTAATAAAAGTTCCCCCTCGGTTAAAACATATATGAAAATATATTAATTCCGAGGTAGAGAGAATTAGATATTAAAAGGACATTTGTAGTTCGATATTTGTATATGAATCACGGTAATGTGATATGACTGATACGTGTATATATATATATATATTATATATATATATATATTCATATATATATATATATATATATATATATATATATTATATATATACACATACAATATATAACTTCTCTCCCCAAAAAATATATATCAATAATTATATGTAGAGATATAGACAGATAGATAAATTAGATAGAGCATGATTTCACTTTAGTTAATCAACCATGTTACCTTAACGTGGGTGATATCAGAGATATGTGATTATTGTCCCCACTCATGTTCTTGCTAAAGAATAAAAAAATTACACTCGTGTAAAAATAATTCATGGCTACATTGCGCCTTCATATCATTGCTACTAAATATAGTTTAACCAGACAACTGAGCTGATTAACGGCTCCCATACTGCTGGCCCGAAGGATAACATCTAAATACGTAAGAGTAAACCAGATCTAAGCCATAGGCCAAGGAAAAATGGAGTTTTAAAAATATGCAAAAACAAAAAAAAAATAATTTAAAAAGTTAGCAAAGATAGCAGCCAGAACTCGTTAAATACCCAAGTAGTATACCTTTTAGTTTTACTAGACCACTGAGCTGATTAACAGCTCTCCTAAGGCTGGTCAGTTGGTCACTTAGCAACGGGACCTACAGTTTATCGTGGGATCCGAACCACATTGTATCAAGAAATTAATCCTATCACCAGAAATAAATTTCTCTGATTCCGCGTTGGCCGAGCCGAGAATCGAACTTCGAACAACCAGAACTGTAAGCCAAGCGCGAAAACCAAAAGTCCAACGAGGAACTGTTAAATACCCAAAATTATACTCCGATTCACGGCACCTTGGCGGCTTGTTATGCACATCCATTTCCATTTTGGAAACTTAGACATCTGGTGTATGCAATGAAAATTGAACAGCAAGGGAAAAACTTCATACATCACAGAAATCATCAGGTATGTGTCTGAACAAGGATGAAATAACCTTTAATTTTATTTGAACACGAAAACAGAGACATTGATTTTATTTGACACGAAAACAGGGACAAAGTTACGTAACTGATACCGTTACTTGGAATCATAGATCATTACGACTTACTTTTAATACTATATTAAATATATCACTGATAAATCTGCTTTTCTTTTTTACCAGAACCAAAAACTGCTATTAAAATTAACAACCACAAATGTACTTCTCATATTCTTTAAGATATGAGACCATTTTTTTCAGAAGTAAAACCTGTTTTAAAATTAGCAACCACAAATGTATTTTTGATAATCTTTAAGATGATAAAAAAAATTACAAAGAAGAGTACCCATATTTCAAAAGCTGACAAAAGAGGTAAGCTGAATCACTCTAGGTAATAAAATTCCATTATCTTTGGTCACCACTGCAAACAGTGTAAAAAGCAGGCGAGAATTCAGATTAAAAAATAGTGTTTTGTTGTCAAACCCTTCTTTTCGTAAAGTTGTAGAATAGCTCGAATGCCATCAGATTAACAGACATAAAAATCGTCAGTTCAATCCATGCTAATGACGCTTGTGCAAATCGACAATAAATAATCAAAAATTTTTTTTTAAATACAAGATTTTTTCGTGATTAAATACTACAGGAGACTTCATTCAGATATAACGCAAATTAATGAAAAATAAGAATAAAAAGTTAAAGTCCTAAAACTTCTAACAGCTAAAACTCGAAAAAACCACCAACCAGACAGAAAAGAATTACTCTCCAGTTGAACGCAACAGGAACAAACGAGCTGAAATAATAAGAGAGAGAGAGAGAGGAGGAGAGAGAGAGAAGAGAGAGAGAGAGAGAGAGAGAGGGGGGGGGGGATCCTTTTGTCTAATTTAAAAATGTCATCTGTGAGAAATAGATTCATGGTTCAATCATTAATTCAATAATAATTATTCGCTTTCCTTTAGTTGTATTCAACATTTTTTTACTGATTTAGTAGTATTCATCACATTAAAATGGGGCTCTATGCAGCTTTTATCATCCTATTCCCATAAACATATATATAAAGGCTTAAGAGGTGAAGGAATCATCTCATACCAATTAGGATTAAAACGCTATGCAACGTTATACGTAGATAACCACTGTTACGGTGAAAATTAAAGACCAGATACCAAGTACTTCAGTGTATTGCGTACACGTCCACGGAGTTACTAAGTAATTGTACTTACTACACAAAACTGGAAACTTCATTAAACAGTTAAAGCCATTAACTTGCAGAATATCTTTACCGTCATGGGTAGTAATATTTCAGTCTACTATAGTGCTGTTAAAATCACTGATATGTACAAATAAAGCACTCGTCAACCGGCCTGTTTCTAACTGCATAACGATATTGTTTAATACGCAATTCAGTTCTTTACTAGTCTGACCTATATATTCACTATTACATATAGCATATGCAATCGTGTAAATACAACCATCAGTTTTGATTTGGGGAATTACGGAAAATAAAATTTTTACTGTTCATGAGTTCTTAAAAGATACATCTTTACAGTTTTGGTAGTTTTGTCTAAAAGCAAGGTTTCCATTATACGGCAGCGTTAAAATAGTTTTTGTCTTGAAAGGTTCCATATTCTTCTTGGAATAACAAAAAAAAGAAATGTTTTTAGCTTTGTGAAAAAATCTGTCAGTTACAGACTTTGGGTATTTAACCTGACTCATATGTCATAGCTTTACAAAATCCGGCATCTATGAATTCTTGACTGTATATCCTTAAAGACCTTAAAATGCTACAATAAAAAAAAATAAAATGACATGGTGACTTGAATGTAATGTCATATAAACAAAAATTACGAAGCAAACCTACCAGAGGCACAATACAACAGAATTTTAATGTTCCGCATAAGGAAAATGTCGCACAGTAGTGACATACGAGATTCATAACGCAGGGGCCCTTCATATATAAAACGGTATCCAAGAAGAGAAAAATAGAACAGAATTTGTAAGGAGATGAGAGCGACTGATGTGTCATGAAAAGGTGATAAATATATGAAGTATTTTTTCACATGGGTTTATTATGGTTTAATCATAAATGTCTGTTGAGAATG
>NC_061105.1:31861309-31878809 GCF_015104395.2 Macrobrachium nipponense
CATTCTCAACAGACATTTATGATTAAACCATAATAAACCCATGTGAAAAAATACTTCATATATTTATCACCTTTTCATGACACATCAGTCGCTCTCATCTCCTTACAAATTCTGTTCTATTTTTCTCTTCTTGGATACCGTTTTATATATGAAGGCACCTGCGTTATGAATCTCGTATGTCACCTGTGCGACATTTTCCTTATGCGGAACATTAAAATTCTGTTGTATTGTGCCTCTGGTAGGTTTGCTTCGTAATTTTTGTTTATATGACATTACATTCAAGTCACCATGTCATTTTATTTTTTTTTATTGTAGCATTTTAAGGTCTTTAAGGATATGCAGTCAAGAATTCATAGATGCCGGATTTTGTAAAGCTATGACATATGAGTCAGGTTAAATACCCAAAGTCTGTAACTGACAGATTTTTTCACAAAGCTAAAAACATTTCTTTTTTTTGTTATTCCAAGAAGAATATGGAACCTTTCAAGACAAAAACTATTTTAACGCTGCCGTATAATGGAAACCTTGCTTTTAGACAAAACTACCAAAACTGTAAAGATGTATCTTTTAAGAACTCATGAACAGTAAAAAATTTTATTTTCCGTAATTCCCCAAATCAAACTGATGGTTGTATTTACACGATTGCATATGCTGTATGTAATAGTGAATATATAGGTCAGACTAGTAAAGAACTGAATTTCCGTATTAAACAATATCGTTATGCAGTTAGAACAGGCCGGTTGACGAGTGCTTTATTTGTACATATCAGTGATTTTAACAGCACTATAGTAGACTGGAAATATTACTACCCATGAACGGTAAAGATATTCTGCAAGTTAAAGGCTTTAACTGTTTAATGAAGTTTCCAGTTTTGTAGTAAGTACAATTACTTAGTACTCCGTGGACGTGTACGCAATACACTGAAGTACTTGGTATCTGGTCTTTAATTTTCACCGTAACAGTGGTTATCTACGTATAACGTTGCATAGCGTTTTAATCCTAATTGGTATGAGATGATTCCTTCACCTCTTAAGCCTTTATATATATGTTTATGGGAATAGGATGATAAAAGCTGCATAGAGCCCCATTTTAATGTGATGAATACTACTAAATCAGTAAAAAAATTGTTGAATACAACTAAAGGAAAGCGAATAATTATTATTGAATTAATGATTGAACCATGAATCTATTTCTCACAGATGACATTTTTAAATTAGACAAAAGGATCCCCCCCCCCCCCTCTCTCTCTCTCTCTCTCTCTCTCTCTTTTATATTTCAGCTCATTTGTTCCTGTTGCGTTCAACTGGAGAGTAATTCTTTTCTGTCTGGTTATTGGTTTTTCGAGTTTTAGCTGTTAGAAGTTTTAGGACTTTAACTTTTTATTCTTATTTTTCATAATTTGCGTTATATCTGAATGAAGTCTCCTGTAGTATTTAATCACGAAAAAATCTTGTATTTAAAAAAAAAATTTTGATTATTTACTGTCGATTTGCACAAGCGTCATTAGCATGGATTGAACTGACGATTTTTATGTCTGTTAATCTGATGGCATTCGAGCTACTCTACAACTTTACGAAAAGAAGGGTTTGACAACAAAACACTATTTTTTAATCTAAATTCTCGCCTGCTTTTTACACTGTTTGCAGTGGTGACCAAAGATAATGGAATTTTATTACCTAGAGTGGATTCAGCTTACCTCTTTTTGTCAGCTTTTGAAATATGGGTACTCTTCTTTGTAATTTTTTTTATCATCTTAAAGATTATCAAAAATACATTTGTGGTTGTTAATTTTAAAACAGGTTTTACTTCTGAAAAAAATGGTCTCATATCTTAAAGATTGTGAGAAGTACATTTGTGGTTGTTAATTTTAATAGCAGTTTTTGGTTCTGGCAAAAAAAGAAAAGCAGATTTATCAGTGATATATTTAATAGTATTAAAAGTAAGTCGTAATGATCTATGATTCCAAGTAACGGTATCAGTTACGTAACTTTGTCCCTTTTTTCGTGTTCAAATAAAATCAATGTCTCTGTTTTCGTGTTCAAATAAAATTAAAGGTTATTTCATCCTTGTTCAGACACATACCTGATGATTTCTGTGATGTATAAAGTTTTTCCCTTGCTGTTCAATTTTCATTGCATACACCAGATGTCTAAGTTTCCAAAATGGAAATGGATGTGCATAACAAGCTGCCAAGGTGCCGTGAGTCAGAGTATAATTTTGGGTATTTAACAGTTCCTCGTTGGACGAGTGGTTTTCGCGCTTGGCTACCAATCTGGTGGTTCGAAGTTCGATTCTCGGCTCGGCCAACGCGGAATCAGAGAAATATATTTCTTGTGATAGGAATTAATTTCTTGACACAATGTGGTTCGGATCCCACGATAAACTGTAGGTCCCGTTGCTAGGTGACCAACTGGCCAGCCTTAGGAGAGCTGTTAATCAGCTCAGTGGTCTAGTAAAACTAAAAGATATACATAACTTTGGGTATTTAACGAGTTCTGGCTGCTATCTTTGCTAACTTTTTAAATTAATTTTTTTTTTTGCATATTTTTAGAACTATTTTTCCTTGGCCTATGACTTAGACCTGGTTTACTCTTACGTATTTAGATGTTTATCCTTCGGGCCAGCAGTATGGGAGCCGTTAATCAGCTCAGTTGTCTGGTTAAACTATTTTTAATAGTAATGATATGAAGGCGCAATGTAGCCATGAATTATTTTTACACGAGTGTAATTTTTTTATTCTTTAGCAAGAACATAAGTTAAGTTGTTGGTTGGTTTCCTATAAATACTGAATTTACATTGAAATGGTTCTCTATGTATCAAAACATCTAAGAACTTAACTTATGTTCATTTCTATTCAGGCCACCATCTTAACATCAAAATATAAATTTTTTCTTCTATGTTTTTACTAGCATTGCGCATTGTCAGTCCCCAATATTTGGATCAAGAAATTGAATTCATAAGAAAAATAGGGAAAGATTTATGTTATGCTTCACATATATTAAATATTTGTTATAATAAAGCCCACAAAAAGTTTTATAGTATAAGTAACATGGAGAAAGAAAGAACATTCTCAGTTTCCCTTATTTTAACGGATTTGAAACCATTAAATCATTGTTAAAAGCCTTGTTTTTTCCTATAATAACACACTAAAAGGAATGTTAATAAAAAATGGACCCAGGGAAAGCAACAACATAATATATAAAATTCCATAGATGGACTGCCCTTCTTTTTATCTCGGACAGTCGAGCAAGAACTTAGAAGTAAGATTAAACCAGCATAAATATTCTGTAAAAACTGGGCAAACATCTAATACAATATTCATTCATTTAAGTGAAAATAACCACCGGATAAATTGGATTGGTAGTTCAGTAATTGCTAGATCAAAAGATGTCTTATCACGAAATCTTTTAGAATCTGCCATAATACAACTTACTTTCCATTGTAATTTTAATATTAGTCGTGGCCTATTTCATTTAGACCCTTGTATTTGTAACATGTTTAAGAATGACCTCAAAGATATAATTACAGACTTAAATAAAAATTAGTTGCCTTAGAGATATCTTCGTTGTATATGTATGTTTAATATGTTTTGTGAATAAGTTTTTGTTTACCAAAGATCTGAATTGGTCAGCTGTCGCCTTGTATGATCTTTTAATTGTCTTGTCCCTGTGTCTGAGCAGTGGGACTTAATCTTTTTGTTTTTAAATTGTACCCATGTTTATGCTTGTTTGGAAAGGTTACTCTTTCTCCAGGTGTGCCGGATTGTAGGTACTAATCTCCTTATAATCCCTATCTCTCAGTTTTACGACCTTTCCTGTACTGTAAATTCCTCATGTAAGTCAGTTTGTCTGCTGAGTAAAGGACGTCGAGTCGAAAGATCTTGCAGAAACTCCGCTGTTTATTTTTCCTTCGTGGCTAATACTTTTATTTATATCTATCTGCCTATCTATCTATCTATCTATCTATCTATATATATTTGTTATATATATATATATATAGTATATATATATATATATATATATATATAATATATATATATATAATATATATATATATATTATATATGAAAGAGAAATGTTCCTCCACTCATGTGCTTTTCTTTGATAAAATGTGAAGGAAGGTAAATCGAGAAAAGATCCCTTTCTTAGAGGGAGACGTTCTTAAATGGTAGGAGGGATTTTGCATTGTGGAATTATTCTCTGAATTATGGATATTAATCCGTCTCTCACCACTTCAATCTTCTTTTCCAGTAGGGAGCTTCCGTCCCCTTCAGGATTTCATTCATTTGAAGATACTATGAAAAGTTTTTAATCCATAGTCATTACGTCCAGGGGGTTCGAATCGTTCCTCATTAGGAACGTGAAACGATTTTTCCTTCATTAACTCAAAAAGGTTCACGTTGTTCATCGTTAGGAAACAGAAATCTTACTTCGTTGTTACGTCTAAGAGTTTCAGTTGTTTGTTGTTGAAAAAAGGCTCGTAGCCTCAAAATTTACATAGAAAATAGTCCCATTTGATGTTTGTTTATCATCTGTGAACGTTTCAAATTTCTAAGGTGATCGTGTGTGTGTGTGTATGTGTATATACATATACACAAAACCTCCACATACGTACATACACATACAGGCATGCACCTATATAAAATTAACTGTACACCCACATACGCACATACACACACACACAGGCATACACATATAAAATTAACTGTTTGATTCCTCCACCATTCACATTAATATTCGTTCTGCTATCTTTTTTCCTAGCTTCTGCAGTTTCTCTCCTCTATCCTCCGTCATTATGTTTTCTCTGTAAACACTTAGCACTCCACACTCCATTCACTGTTCGCATTCTTATCTCTCAAGTTTGCACTTTTTTTCATATCGAACTTATCACATCACCCCTTCTGTAGAGATTTTGAATAGCCAGGGAGGCATAAGTTTACTCTTTAAAAGCTTTTCTTCCTTGGTGAGAGAAGTACTCTTAACTCTCCTGAGGTAGGTGGCGATCAAGCTGTTCTTCAGATGAAACTAAAGAGCATCTTGAAATGTGCAAGGGCAAGTTATTGAAGAGCCTTTGTAGTGAAAGTGTGATTGAGTGGTTGAATATTTGTGTCTGAATAAAGGGAAGTTCCAGAGTAATGGGTGAGAGGAATAAGCGTTCATTTATATAAGGGAAGTCCGAATTAAGCAGAGTTCGGAATATTTAATAGTAACCCACTGAATATGATGCACTCTTATATTCAATGAACTTTGGCAAACTGAATTCGATATTAATTGATTATCTGTGTTAATATTTAAAAGAATTATTGTAGTTCGATGAAAAGACGATACCATTCTTAGGATCGGGAGGGAAAGAAGAGGCAGAAGTACAGCTTTTAGTTCTCTGTAAAAGAAAAGTATTGTGCCGGCTTTGTCTGTCCTTCCACCCTCAGATCTTAAAGATTACTGAGGCTAGAGGGCTGGAAATTGGTGTGTTGATCATCCACCTTCCAATCATCAAAAATTCGAAATTGCAGCCCTCTAACCTCAGTAGTTTGTATTTGATTTTTTTTTTTATTTATGGTTAAAATTATTCATAATCGTTCTTCTGGCTCCACTATAGGTACCAAGAACATAGGCCACTACTGTACCGTGGCTGAGTTTCGTGGGATACAGCTAAGACCGTGGCTGAGAGTTTCAAGGGACACGGATAAGGCCACCATCGGACAGAAATGCGATTACGCTGAAGTGTTCACCCATGCACCTTTTTATTTTAAATCCTTGTATATACTGTATTAATCCTTTCGAACTTTGCTTATATTGACATTCTCCTTTATCACCTTTACCCTTGTACAAATGAAGTTATTTCTCGCAGCTATTCGCGAGGAACTTTTTCCTAATCCAAACACACCGTACACACTTAGTCTCTCAGTTGCTCTTTCACTATCGAACCTCTGCATTGTTTTGCCCTGCACAATTTAGAATTGGATGTTTGCCTCCTACCTCAGGAGAAGAGTTCAGAATATTTTCTGCATACACCCAGACTAGGATTCGAATCCAGGACAGGGTAGTGGCTCTTGCAACTGTGTTGGGCCATACAAGGTTACAAGAGCCACTACCCTGTCCGGGATTCGAATCGTAGCCGGGATGTGTATGAGTCCCAATTTTTTGGATTGAATTTACAATTCATTTTAAAGCGACCAGCGAATGCTGTAGTAGATGCTCATGCAGAGAGAGAGAGAGAGAGAGAGAGAGAGAGAGAAGATAAAATAATTCCTAGAGATAATGAGCGAAAATGATGTTTGCTGATGATAGTAGTTGGTGATGGTGGTAGTGGACAAAAGCTGTACCGACTTGCTAAAGATGAAAATATATTTTAATACGGTTAAAATAAGTGAAGTGATGTGTAAAAAGAGAGTTTGTTATGCTGAGAGAGAGAAGGGAGCCGGGATAGGCAAATGCATAGGCAAATAATTGAGAAACTTTATAGAAAAAGAGAATATGATCATCGATAATGTATGACAGTGTATGATGTAATTTCAAGTCGTTAGTAAGAGAAAATACTGTGATCATTTGATTTTGAGATTGTTCCGAATACGGATGCTGGTCCAGGGTGCTTTTGCGTGTAGTGGGTGAGTGTATGATCCCTTCAGTCGATTGCCATAGTACAAATAACCGTAATATAAATCGGTGACAAGTTTATGGAGTTTAGTAACTTTCGTAGAAGATATGCTTTATCATAATTAACCAATTGTATTGCTTTTTTTTGGTACATGTTTTAGCAGGTTCAATGTTATTGGCCCTGCCTCTTCCGTTTCGCAGTTTTGGGGGTGTAGGAAATTCCCCGCTATTTCTCTTTGTGCATCCGTCACATTTTTGTCTACTCGTAAATAATATGATAATTGACAGAGTTCCGTGGGAATTTGGATAAGTTATCAAATAGTTTTGGCTGCCAGTTGGGTCAAAATTTCAAGTTTTAGTTACCACACCTGAATTTTGTATATATAGCATACACTTTATATTTACCACGTAGCTTAACCTTAACGCCATGAGAGTTTGAAATAACATTCGTGGTGTTTGACCTTACATAGGGTTCAAGTGATGCCACGGCGGCGGAGTGGATTTCCTTGCTCATTCATGTGTTAGTTTTTACCTTTATTAACTTTGTCAAAGTCTTTGCAATTTGCGTTGTACTTTTGATATGTAAAGCCTTTGTAAATATAGTGATTTGATTGTGAAGGCCATATCTTTGATTAAGATGTTTTGCTAGCATTATTGTCAGTTTCCTTGTAATGCACACTGTAAATTTATTTTCAATTTTCCTTGCAATTTTTTCTTTAATATCTCAGGGTACCTTTCTTTCCTCTTACTGAGGAACGTTTTGGAAATTCTTTGACATAGCTCAGTAATTTGTGAGTGGAATGCTAAGAATCTATTTCATTTACTTTTTAGGTCTTTTAGGGTAATTTGTAGTTTTTTCTTGGAACAATAATGGGTAGCTTAAATTGCAAACTGGCAAGTTTCGTATAATTGTCTTAACAGATTCTTTTGCATTAAGTTGAACAGATTTCTTTGCATTAAGCTTATCGTTTTAATTATTATTCCATATGATCAAAATTATCTCTTAACTTTTTCTTTAATTTCTTCTACATTGCCTGGTAATTTACCATCAAACGTCCTTGCAGATGACGCTGAAACTTTCCACTTTGAATCGATAGCAAGGAAGGAAAGAAGACCACTCAGTTGGAATCCAGCCAGGATTTTTCCTTTATTTTTTCTATTTTATTTTCGGTGGTCGAATCACACTGTCTGCTCTCCCAAGGTCATCTTAATCACTAACTTCGCTTTTAATGTTCATCTTTGATTAGAAGGAACTGGCAGAATTTTGTACACTTCGTCAATGGAAAAAGTTATTTCTTTGGTTTCGCCATTATCAGAAAGGTTTATGTAGCAAGAATCACGTAATACCAATGAATTTAATATTGTTTATACCAAAAGAACCAACATTGGAAATATAAGACATTTCAGAGATTTAACCAATATTATTATTATTATTATTTTGCAAAAGAACTTTCAATAAGAATTTGCTTTGAAATTTAATGTTTATATATATATATATATATATATATATATATATATATATATATATATATATATATATATATATATCTATATATCTATATCTATATATATATTATATTTTTGATTTAGCCATTAGGGACAGATTTTTTATGATTAATGATTTAATTTACATGTAAGAAGAAATTATAAGTTAACTGTGTTCCATGGAAGAATAAATGTCACACCCTACACCGCGAGCCCATTGAGAAACAGTTTGATAAAGTGTCCGGAACGTAACGTTTGGTTTTGTTTCATTGTTTTATAAACTGTTAAAGCTTCATTTACCTGTATGGTTGGAAGTTGTTAGTACATAAACGTTGCAATTTTCATTGTGTATATTTCCATCTGTTGTTAAATGTTCCTGTAATGGTTTTATTTGATTTATAAATATCATTGCAACATTATTTGCTGGTTTTCTGAGTATACAGGGTGTTTCGAAATTAGAGCCACCCCCCCCCCTCCCCTTTCAAGCATAAACTAAAATTGATATGGGCAAAAACAAGAGTAATTCAGAACAGGTATTTATTTAAGTTTCTGTCTGAGTATTTAATATTTTGTGTGGCCTCCATCTGCCTGTACTACCGCCTGCGTTCTTGAGGGGTATGATTTCAGCAAATCTCAAAAAAGCCGAGACTCAAAACTCCATTTCCCTGAGCGCTTCGGTCACCTCTCTTCGCAGGTTGTCGAGGCTTGGTATACCATCATTGTAAACTGTGCGCTCTTCAACACGATCCTTTAAGATACTTCCTATGTTTTCACACACATTAAGGTCAGGGGAGCTAGCTGGAAATTCACTTGACGAAAAGAAATCGATAGCACTGTTTCGAAGCACCTCCTGTGTCTAAAGAGCCTTGAAACATGGTGCCTTATCATGCAAAAATGTGACTTCTTCAACAGATAACACATTTTCATGATCTTTGAGGAAAGGAAATACTCCATCAGTAAGCACAGTTTCTCTGAAGTATTCGCCATTCCATGACTATCCTTTTCTTTGAAACAGAAAAATTCCCAAACATTCAGGAAATTTCACAGCTTGGCGATAGCGCATGTCATCGCTGATATCATCCAACTTTGCTGCCCAAATGATGTCATTTTTATGATTTGGCTTCCTGACTGTGTAAATGAAGAATTCATCTGATGTGGCAACATGGAGAAAGTCAGCTTCATCTCAATCTTTAAGAAATGAACCACAAAACAATGCATGGTCTTCTCTCTGTTGCTGAGTGATGTTGGGCTTGTTGATAACATGAAATGGCTTGATACCAGATTTTTTCAACTCACGATATACAGCACTATAACTTCTCTTCTTTCCCCTTTTTGTATCTAGTTCAAGCACCAATTTACGTAAAGACTTTCTTGGTATACCCAGTGCCTCAGCTATGATGTCTTTTGACTCCTGAGAAAGGACTTCTGGCCTTCCAAGATTCTCACTCTTTTCGTGATGACAGTCATATGGATTTTTTTCCAGTTTCTTTTAACGAAGGATTCATCTCTTTTAATGTATTTAGCTCTCCAGGAACAGGAAATGAAGGATGTGCTGGCATCCCTGGGCACTCTGAAGATTATAGCCTGGATTCAGTCAATCCATCTGATTTCCTTTGAGTCGTAAGCCATGTCTGTATGTAACTCCGTCACTCAGTCTGAAAATACCATGAATGTAAAATGAAAAATAACTTATTAGAAACTTTAGATAATGTACTTGGAGATAGGCTATAGCAGAAAACTTCATACCTTTCCATTTGTTCTATAGAGGGAGGGCCTCTAATTTCGAAACGCCCGGTATTTTATGGTAACCTCTTGGGAGAAATCCCTTGCAAATTTCGTTATCACTGACATTATAAATAAATAAACTTCTAATTTCCTTAAAATTTACCAGTGTAAATACCTTGCAGACGTGTTGTAATTACCACATTTTATGGCAATTTATTTTGTAAATAAAATATATCTACAATTACCCTTTTCCTTCGATGATCGAACCAACTGCTGCCTCTACGGTTTCTTCTTAAAGGGGAGATGAAACCTAAGAAATTAAATGTAGAGGATGAGTAGGAATAAAGTAAGACTCCAGTTCAGAGTCCAAATATATTGAGCAAGATCAAGGAAAGGGCCTATTACTTCAGTTTCAATTGAAAGCCTGATGAGGGCAACACAAGTCGTCTGAAAGAATGTGTATATATGTATTTGGGTTTGTGTGTAACACGAAGTACGAGAAATGTTTTTTTTTATTCCTTCAAGTCTCTTGCAATAATTATTACAAATTGTAATTGATTTATAATTTTCATTCCATTATTGTATACAAAGCTTCAAGAATTGATAATAAAACGGAGAGAGAGAGAGAGAGAGAGAGAGAGAGAGAGAGAGAGAGAGAGAGAGAGAGAGAGAGAGAGAGAGAGAAGCAATTTACTTACCCTAATTGAAATAGTCTAGGGAACATATCAGTTTAGGGGAATACTAATATCCTATTAGGCAGTTTATTTCGACTAGGAATAATTTTCATGCTCTTTAAGTTCTTTGCGTTATATGAATGCTGCAGAAGGTAACTATGTTATGCAATTAGTAGTTTTCTTTGCAAATGTCCAGGTTATTAACCTTGTGGGGAAAATGCCGTAACAAACATGTTTTTCAACTTGTATGAGTAATAACCTTGTAATTTATATATTTCATGAATATTCCATATAATATTTGTCCTTTGAAGTATTTCATTAGTATTTTTCTTCTCTAAACACTGTCTTTTCATCTTTATCAGATTTATTTCTAGCTATGAAGGTTGAACGTTGTTAATGGAAATACATGGTTTTGCCATGCAAAGAAAGTTTTTAATGGGCCTTTTAAACTTAATTTGTAAGACAAATTTTCAACAGATTGTTATGTACTTCGTGGATATTCACTAGAAATTAGTTTAAATTATAATGGAAACCTTTGAGATTTGCGGGATGTTTGATTCTGGGTTAGTCGTAGTTTTATGGAGATGCCTGGTCACAAGATGTGGTGAGAAGCTGTAAATTGGATTGCATCTTGGACGAGAAAGTTAAGTATACCTTAGTTTTACCAGACCACTGACCTGGTTAACGGCTCTCCTAGGGCTGGCCCGAAGGATTAGATATTTTTACGTGGCTAGAAACCAATTGGTTACCTAGCAACGGAACCTACAGCTTATGGTGGGATCCGAGCCACATTATATCGAGAAATGAATTTCTATCACCAGCAATAAATTCCTCTGGTTCCGCGTTGGCCGAGCCAAGAATCGAACTTTGGACCACCGGATTGGTAGCCGAGCGCGAAATCAACTCTATCTTGGACGAGAAGGTTCGTGAAAACCTACATCACACTTTTCACCATTCGTCACGGCCGTATGTGCAAGCGAGAATAGCATAGTATAGGTTATTGGCAGAGTTTTTTGTAATTTCAAAATTCCTGCAAATATTCATAAGTCTATTGTTTTACTGTGCATTATTTTACAAGTGTCCGAGTAATTCTCGTGTGTAATTTATTCCTAAAATGGTTTTGCGAATTTCTCTGGTAATTTCCGTTCACATTCTTGATCATATACCAGTAGCTTTGCACATTAACGGGAAAATTTAGTCTTGAATCGGGAGAAGGGTGGCAGTAGATCTGGCTGGAATTCAGCGAGTCTTTTCTTAACCCATTTTCCTTAGACAATCGAATCACACGGTCTGCTCCTCCAGTTAATTCCCGTAAATTGGGTACTTAATGAAGTTATGAACTTGAATTTAGATAATTTCGAGGACAGGACACGTTATTTTTGATCAGTTACAGTACTAGTCAAGTCTTGGGTGTTTTCGATAATATTAAAAGTTACTTATGAAAAAAAAAAAATAAATAAAATAAAAAACGGAGCGAATGCAGCGGGACAGGTCAGAGGTACCAAACCAGACACTTCTGTAGTAGGGATTATGACCTAACCAGACTTACCGTTACCTAACCTAACATTGGACAGTGTCCTAACCTTTCGGGGGAGTGGGTCACCCCAGACCCACCCACCCACACCCAGGACCCATGCATGTATTTCGTTACCTCTCCTCTGCCTTTACCCTGAAAAGTTTTTAAAATGTTTGCCCAGAAACCATTTTTTTTGTTTTTGCAGTTGTAGTCACTTGATGTCAAAATTATTATGAGGAACGAGTAATACCATCATTTTGGTTTTATTTATCACTTCATTTCGATGTTACTTTAGAAAGTAATAAAGCTGATAACTAGAACGTTCAGTCAGAGATATCAAACCGCCTGTCAATGGGATCATCGTAGATCTGAAATACTCTGCGCCATTTGGATTTTCTCTCACCGAATCAAGAATGCAGGATTAACCAAATAATATTCATTCAAGTTTTCTTTTACAAGTAGCAGCTGAAGGTTATTTTGGTTGAACACGGTGAAGTGACAGTAGCTTGATATTTAGGGTTGTTCCAGGTCCAAAGTTTATGTTTTTAAGGTGGAATATTTCAGTAGAAGTGGTCGGTATAAATGTCGAATATAAATTTTACAGCAATCCATAAGAAAGTACGAACAGATACAAAACTCATTCCTTACCAGAATGTGCAAGAACATTGAAAGCTCGCGTCCAGCTTTTGGGAATTGTTCAATAAATTAAATTGAAAACAAGTACATGAGTAAAAATAATTCTAGAATTATCCGGTTGTTTGTAGATGAATTTAACTGTCACGTAAAGGAGGAGCTGAACAGCGTTTTAGATTTCAAGTTGGTCCCTCATGTCGGTGAGTGTTTGTCCTTTCCAAAATGAGACGAGATCTTTAGGGGGTTCTTCTCATCTGTCAAGGACAGGTATGTTGTTCGATTGTTTCTTCATTCCTGTCTTGTTCTGTGGTTTGTGTGGCATCTGCTGCGAGGGACAAAAGAGGCTGCAGAAAAATTTTGGCGCATTTTCATTTTATATGTTTTTCGATAATTGTCCTTGTAAACTTGTTATATTCAATAAGACCTTTGTTGTTCAGAATAGTGATTAAAGGGAAAAGAGAGAGATCTAAGGTGCCTTATGCGCATGCATATTTTTGTGTAATTTCTGTGTATGAGTAGCGTTCTTCAAATCGGTTGCATGATCATGATCCCGTGCGCGCTGGGCAGTTGTGAAAGAAGGATATATTAACCAACATGATGGAATGGAAATCGCCCCCCCTTTTTTTTTTGTTCCAAAAGAACTCCCACGTTCTTCGATATAGCACTATTCCAACCTTTCCATAGCTTATTCTTAACGAATTTCGTAATCAGCACCTGTTCCAATGTAATGTAATACTGTATTGTATCCTGGGTTTATTTCGTTGAAATTGCAAGCCAACTTTTGGAGACCTCTTTATTGAATGGGGGAAAGGATGATGATCATTTAAAATAGATTTTCTACTTGTTATTGACGGTGTTGAAATTCGTTATTACTTCCCTCGGTTAGATGCGGGGTGATGACATGCAAGATAAGAACGTTTTATTTATTTATTTATTATTTTTTTTTATATTTCCATAACTGATGCTAAGCCACTTTTTAGAAATCCGTCAACCAGGCATTCTTTTTCATATACAGGTAAAAGATTAAAATCTTCCGCTTTTGTGATTGTTGTGAAAATCTTGCATT
Source organism: Macrobrachium nipponense (assembly GCF_015104395.2). Taxonomy (NCBI): domain Eukaryota; kingdom Metazoa; phylum Arthropoda; class Malacostraca; order Decapoda; family Palaemonidae; genus Macrobrachium; species Macrobrachium nipponense. The sequence continues at coordinate 31,875,005 of NC_061105.1, forward strand.
CGACTCTTAAACCTATTATTTTTGGAGGTCTAGGTAGAGTATTGTGTACTTGGTTGCCAGGATATTATTATGGCTTGCAGCCATAAATGTTATGATAGAAGAAAGGAAGAGATATGGGAAATTTACGAGACGTGGGAAGAGAGTGCGATTTCCCATCAGATATCGCCATATAATTATATGAGGGAGAAAATTCGAAGGGAAACCCTCACCCCATTTAGGTGAGACGATTCATCAAATTTTCATAATAAACCCTCTCTCTCTCTCTCTCTCTCTCTCTCTCTCTCTCTCTCTCTCTCTCTCTCTCTCTCTCTCTCTCTTACAAATACACGTTCACAAAATCTAATGCTCATACGACCATTCATTGTCGGTGAAACACCTTCCCCCACGACTTTATTATCGATTCTTTCTCTTTTCAATCGGGTTATTATTGCTTTCATCAGTCACCTGTGCGCTTCAAAAGAGAAAGGGGTGTCCTTTGCAGCTTATTAATTTGTTAGGGAGAGCCAAAGGACCTTTAATGGTCTTCGTAATGGAGCTGAAGTAAGATGGAAGGAAGTGGAAATAGCTAGTCTTTCACAGGGTTTTCCAAAGGCAGGGTGATCTGAATAATGTTGGCTGAAGGCTTTTATTCAGCGCGTTTGCCAACTTGTATGAATCGAGGGCAGATGTATGCTTATGGATTTTCCTTCAAAACTTGAATATTATAACAGGTGCCTTTGGCGACAGCAAAGGTAATTTGTGCTGTTATTGGTAAAAAATTACTTTCGTGCTTTCCCAAACACATATTTGGTAAAATTAATTTATTTTTGAGTGTAGTAAAGCGATTTAATAGGACATCTTATTAGAACTGTGAATTAAATGATAGAAAAATACATTATTTCATTTATTATTAGCAATTTATATTTAGTTAAAGTATTTTTGCAAGACTGGGGAAGGCACCAGGAAAAAAATATACATTAAGAATTACACAAGGTGAAGCCTATGGAACGGGCATCTTATAAAAAATAGTTTATTCGCCGACGTGTCGTGACTTACTCCCTGTCGCATGTTTAAGGCTGAAACGATTATAGACGCCTAAAAAGTTTAAGTTTACACTGAAAACATAATTTTATATTGTATTGAATGCACTTAACCACAGAAAATTAATAAAAAGATCGTTAAGAAAAACACTGATTGAAATTAGTTACGCACAAGAACCCACCCGAGCATTGGAAGTGAAGAGACTGAAAGAAAACAGTATAAAAGACAATGACAACACGTCTGTCAAACACCAGCTTACGCTACAAACAGTTGCAGGTGACAGTTGGTGGGTTAGGGTTGGAATTGTCTTTTTTTTTTTTTTTTTTTTTTTTTTTTTTTTTAATTAAAAGAGATTCTAGAATGTTCAGGTATTTTTCATTCTTTACTCTAACAACAACTTTGAATCTATATTCTATGTAGGTTTTATATATTTTCGAGTGTTTTCTCACGTTGGAATGTTCAGGGTTGGACAACCTACTACCAGTTCTATGCGAATCCTCAGCGGCTTTCTCGCGCGCCCAACATGTCCCATGATCACGTCCTGGCCCAGTATACTCGGACCAAGGCTAATCGGACACAACGTTCGGACACAAAAGGGGCCTGAGACGGTCCTTAAAAAGAATATATATATATATATATATATATTATATATATATATATATATATATATACATATATATAAATTATATATATATATATATATATATATATATATATGTATATATATATATATATATATATATATATATATATATATATATATATATATATATATATATATATATATGAGTAAGGTATATAGCAAGTAGAATCTTTTGAAATTTATATAGTCATTTCTTGTATAAATATAACTATTATGTAGGGAAAGAAAACGTAAAGAACATGGGTGATTTATTTATTTTTTCATTCGACATTCCCGTTGATTCCTTGAAGACAAACTCGAGAGAAAGTAATCATTTTTAAAATATTTCGCTAGAAACAGAATGTCGTTGTGGAAAGAAAGCCAGTTCGATGTATGATTTAAGGAAGTACAGTAGTATTGATGCATGGTTGCAGAGGGTACAAGTGTTGAATAGTGAAAGAGACGTTAGAGAAAACTAACGAAGGAATTGAAATGTTTTGTTTATACGTATAATCATTTGAAAGCGAGTCTTATCACAAACAAATGGAGGCTAAGAATTTTCGAATGGGTGTGATTCATTCGGAGAAACTATAAATTTCAATTTTTAATGGTTACTAATGAAAATGGCCATGGTTTGATTCTTTAATATTCACTTGGAAAATTGTTCCAGTAAGTCATTTGTCTACTATAAAGCGAGGAGAGCGGATGGTTTTTTTAGTGCTAATTAGCATTATTAACCACCTGTGCTATAAATATTTATTTTATTTAATTTATTTATTTATTATTATTATTATTATTATTTTTTTTTTTTTTTTTTTGCTCTATCACAGTCCTCCAATTCAACTGGGTGGTATTTATAGTGTGGGGTTCCGGGTTGCATCCTGCCTCCTTAGGAGTCCATCACTTTTCTTACTATGTGTGCCGTTTCTAGGATCACACTCTTCTGCATGAGTCCTGGAGATACTTCAGCCTCTAGTTTTTCTAGATTCCTTTTCAGGGATCTTGGGATCGTGCCTAGTGCTCCTATGATTATGGGTACGATTTCCACCGGCATATCCCATATCCTTCTTATTTCTATTTTCAGATCTTGATACTTATCCATTTTTTCCCTCTCTTTCTCTTCAACTCTGGTGTCCCATGGTATTGCGACATCAATGAGTCATACTTTCTTCTTGACTTTGTCAATCAACGTCACGTCTGGTCTGTTTGAACGTATCATCCCTATCCGTTCTGATACCATAGTCCCAGAGGATCTTTGCGTGATCGTTTTCTATCACTCCCTCAGGTTGGTGCTCGTACCACTTATTACTGCAAGGTAGCTGATGTTTCTTGCACAGGCTCCATGGAGGGCTTTTGCCACTGAATCATGCCTCTTTTTGTACTGGTTCTGTGCAAGTGCCGGGCATTCGCTTGCTATGTGGTTTATGGTTTCATTTTTCGTATTGCACTTCCTACATATGGGAGAGATGTTATTTCTGTCTATCGTTCTTTGGATATATCTGGTTCTTAGGGCTTGATCTTGTGCCGCTGTTATCATTCCTTCAGTTTCCTTCTTGAGCTCTCCCCTCTGTAGCCATTGCCATGTGTCTTCGCTGGCTAGTTCTTTAGTCTGTCTCATGTATTGTCCGTGCATTGGTTTGTTGTGCCAGTCCTCTGTTCTGTCTGTCATTCTCCTGTCTCTGTATATTTGTGGGTCTTCGTCTACTTTTATTAGTCCTTCTTCCCATGCACTCTTTAGCCACTCGTCTTCACTGGTTTTCAGATATTGCCCCAGTGCTCTGTTTTCGATGTTGACGCAGTCCTCTATACTTAGTAGTCCTCTCCCTCCTTCCTTTCGTGTTATGTATAGTCTGTCCGTATTTGCTCTTGGGTGTAGTGCTTTGTGTATTGCCATATGTTTCCTGGTGTTTTTCTGAATCTATGCTGCGGAGTTCTGCCTTCGTCCATTCCTCTATTCCTGCGCTGTATCTGATTACTGGCACTGCCCATGTGTTTATGGCTTTTATCATATTTCCGGCGTTGAGTTTTGACTTGAGTATCGCCTTGAGTCTCTGCATATATTCTTTCCTGATCGTGTCCTTCATCTCTTGGTGTTTTATATCCCCTCCTTCCATTATTCCCAGGTATTTGTATCCTGTCTCATCTATGTGTTTTATGTTGCTC
>NC_061105.1:31883809-31884972 GCF_015104395.2 Macrobrachium nipponense
ATATATATATATACTATATATTAATATATATATATATATATATATATATACACACACACACACATATGTCTGTATGTATGTGTGCATGTTCCAGGATAACTCTGAAATGCATGGAGCAATTGCAACCGAACTGGGTTTACATATGACTTACTATCCGGAAAAGAATACTATGGGGGTTTAAGATACCACTAGCACCAAAGGGCAGGGGGATGGGAAAGACTTCCCTGTAGACTTTGGATCTAAATAAACTGCGGGTTTAACATGCCTCATTTCGATAAACATCTTATTGTCTGGAAAAGATTTCTGGCACCAAAGGGGCTGATGATGGGAAGGGGGTGACATGCAAAAATAACTCAAAACAACAGATATTAATGTCTAATCCATAATTTTTGAGGTTGCTGAGATGAATAGTGACACTCCCAGTGACCTTTAATTAAAGTCCAATTTCAGTGCTGATAGGGGGCTTGAGAAAGGATGAAATGTAGTGTCAAAAATGCTGAGTAATGTAATTAAAGAAACTATCTTAGCAAGAGAGAGAGAGAGAGTTTAACGGTTTCATTCAAAGTTTTCCTGGGCAGCACCGCGGTGGTCAGCTAGTTTATTTTATAAACGGCCACTAAAGATTTTATGTAATTACTTTTGTAATTTTCCTGGTAAATACTTTAGTTGTTTACATTGTAAATTTTTTATGAATTTCTCAGTAATTTACATTGCAATTGTTCAAGAATATCTTAGTAATTTACATTGTAAATGTTCTAGAATTTCTCGGCAAGTTTCCTTGTTAAGATCATTGTAGAATTTACTGAGTCATTCGTAATTTGTTTTGGAATATAACTTGATAGTTTTTGCAGAGCAGTTAATTTCTTTTAATTATTTCCAAGTTGATTTTGTGTTTGTACGTATTATAAATATAATAGAAACTTTACTGAAATTTCCCTTAATGTTCCAAATTCTCTCATTTCTCCGTGCATTCATCTTGTCATTTTGCCTTATAAACGTCAGTGCAATTGGTGTCCCAATAACTTCCCCCTTGAATCGACAGAAATGAATGAAGATGACTTGGCTGGAAGTCAGCCAGAATTTCCTTTTCCCCAGTTTTCCCTTCGCCAATCGAATCTCGCGGTCTGCTCTCCCAAGGTCATCCCGTTCAGTTGAGTAGCTTA
>NC_061105.1:31885472-31945134 GCF_015104395.2 Macrobrachium nipponense
CTGTTGAGAATGCTTGTGGAAGTGACAGTTCAGGATGGACGGGGGCCCGACTATGAGATTGTAGAATGGAAAGACGATACATTTTTTATTTGATGTGGTAAGCTCATCATAAACAACTGGCGGACCAGGGTTTGTAAGTTATGTCAAGATGAGGGAAAGGTTACTTAGGAATTTACGATAAAAGCCAATAGGCATTTAGCAGAATGAGGAATTTAAGACGATAGGCATAAGGATTGCTAATCGAAAACAAAGCAGGTTTAGAAAACGACGTGTGGGTCTGTGGGCTTCTCACTTGTTTGTTATGAAAGTTATACAGGAAGTCTAAAAGTTCAGGTAAAAATACATGAGATACTTGAATCTATATACCAAGTTAACATAACAACGCCAGAGAGGCAGGCGTTTGATTTGATATTTAAAGTTATACGGAAAGTTTAAAAGTAAAGGGAGATGTACTAAATGGCATATTTGAAGCTATAATTTCAACAAGAATGACTGAAAAGCAATTGGGAAGATGCTGAGAATAAAGAGCATTAAAGAGGTATTACTTGACGTTACTCTTCTGTCATGAAAAAAACTTATGCATGAAAATGTAAATGGCAAAGTGGCTAATTCATTGTAAAAGTGGTCCTGACACGACAAGGTGTTTACCATCATTATGATGGCGTGATAAGAGAAGTCAAAGACAGATTTATTAACACTGAAGAGAATCTGACAAAGCTAGTGAAACAAGGTGTTACTGTTTTTAAAGAAGGAAAAGATGCATGTGTAAAAATATCAGAACGGTTATGAAGTTAAATTGCAACGCACAATGTAGCATGAAAAAAACTTATGCATGAAAATGTAAATGGCAAAGTGGCTAATTCATTGTAAAAGTGGTCCTGACACGGCTATGTTTACCATTATTATGAATGGCGTGATAAGAGAAGTCAAAGACAAGATCAATAACACTGAAGAGAATATGACAAAGCTAGTAAACAACTGTGTTACTGTTTTTAAGAAGAAAAAATTACATGTGTAAAAAAATCAGATACGGTTATGCAGGTAAATTGCAACCAAAATATAGCAATGAATATGGATGCTGGAAAAAAAAAGAAATGGTTGATTTTTATAGGTATCCGGAAGTACATAAAATATATATATCCAATAATGCTAAGATTAGAGACATAAGTTAATATACAGGACAAAAAGGTGTGTACAAAATACTGACAAAAAAACTTGGATAGCCTACGGAAGCCGAGGTGGGAATTTATCATGGACTGCTAAGCTAACACTCCTTTATGTATGTGAAGTTGGTGTTGCTGACAGGTTGGATCGATGATATACCAATCACATCATGTGGGAATAGAGAAGGACGATTGGTTAGTGAAAAGAGGGTGAAATCCAGAATTGTTTGTAAGAAGAGAAATGCCTAGCAAATGATGGATCACTGGCTGAAAGGGGTATGGGAAACACAGGAACTTAATATTAAGGAGGAGCAAAAATACGAGTAATATAGATCTGAAAGTGTGGGTCTGCTTCTGAGGAGAAAATAATGTAACCCAAGTTTTCTGTATAAATGATACATAGTAAATTAAGTGGTTAGACAGTCAGGGGAAACAGCGCAAGATTATTATAATTTTATATATATATATATATATATATTATATATATATATATATATATATATATATATATATATATATATAAAGCGTAAATTAAGTGGTTAGACAGTCAGGGGAAACAGCTCAAGATTTTACATAATATATATATATATATAATATATATATATATATATATATATATATATATATATATATATATATATATATATAAGTATGTATATATAATCATACACATATGTGTATGTATACATATATATATGTACGTATATAGCCACATGAAAGGTGGTCTTTAGTTTTTCACCTTTCATGTAGCTATATACGTACATATTTGTCACGTGCTGTTTGGTAACTTATTGCTGATATATATATATATATATATATATATATATATATATATATATATATAAATATATATGTACATATATATATATGTATATATATATATATTATATATGTACATACTACATATATAATACATATAATATATATATATATAGTATATATATATATATATACAGAGAGAGAGAGAGAGAGAGAGAGAGAGAGAGAGAGAGAGAGAGAGAGAGAGAGAGAGAGAGAAAATTGCTAAAATCATTATTAATTCCCTTGCTAGTAAATGCTGATGACGCAAAGTACAGTAAAATAAATTAAAATGATCCTCTCGTCCGCCTTCGCGGTAGGAAACTAACTTGAAGTTCCATTTCTAAGAGAGAGACATGTTCGCAGGTAGAAAAGTTCTTACAACGGATTTATTGCTCTGGTTAGGAATTACAACCTCTCTAACAACATGCAATCTGGTTTCCACATGGGAGCTTCCCTCCCCTTCAGGATTTCCTTCATCTGAAGATTGTGCAAAAGGTTTCGTTTCCGTAGTAAATAAGACGGAAGGATTGGCGACGTTCGTCATTAGGAACCTGAAATGAGACTATGTCAACAGCTCAAAAAGATTTGCATTGTTCGTCCTTTGGAAATGTAGAGTCAGACTCACCTTGTTTGTTTTAAAAGCTTCAATTGTTCGTCGTTGGAAACGTTAAGATCCATAAGTCAGAGTAGTTTAAATAATTGAATGTCATGAGGTCCAAGGTTCGAATTGCTCGTCTTAAAGGATTTAAAGTCTGTTACTGACAGTTTACTGGTTCATGTCATTCGCCATTAGATTAAAAGAACAAAATTCTTCATTATTGCGTGGAGTTCGTTCAACTGGTCAATAGCTCAAACCTATTCTAGTATTTCTACCTAGATCATGAAGGGTTCGAAGCATTTGCTGTTGGTTATTCGTTGCCTATCGAATAATTCACAACGAATTTCTTAGTCAGCAGTGTCCCTATGAGATGTAATACAGGCAAAGTTTTGAAGTTAAGAGAGAAAAAGTCAAATATGCCGGATAGCTAAATTCTGGTCGCTCCCCAATACTGTTTCGATGCCAGTTTGAGAAAATTAGTAGTTGCTTTTTTTTTGTGAAAAGACTTCATTCTCTCTCTCTCTTGGTTGGCGATCCCACAACCAGTAGTGTTTCTTGGCTTACACTAAATGTCGCGGTCGCCGTTGGAAGCGGATTAAGAGCGACGAAGGAAAAGAAAAGAAACAATACGTTAACAAATATCGAGACATTAGAAAGACTTCGCCGGGCAATCCACAGCCCACCGACAAAATCAATCATCAGATATTTCCAAGATATCCTCTCTCTCTCTCTCCCTCACTGAATCATACATTAAAATCTACTGGTTCTGCTATCAGTTATCCTTACGGAAACACCTTTTCCCCTTCACTTTATTACTGATCCCTTCCATTTTCAATAAGATATTAATAATTGCATCAGTCATCTGCGAGCTTCAGAAGGGAGCTAAGTCTTTTGCAACTTGTTAATATATGTCGGGGAGGGCCTGGTGCTTGGATAAGATGGAAAGAAACCATTTACCGCAGCGAATGGCTAGTGCTACACTTAAACTAATTTCCAAGGAATATTCTATGCAACCGTGTCCGTTTCTTTGCCTGTCTGTCAGGAAGAGATTGACTGTTCTAAGACAATTTGACTATAAAGCCAAATACATTGGAAACAGGAGGTCGGAATGGTTGGAGAGCAAGACAAGAAAAAAAGTGTGAACGTTGATAAATTATAAGGGTGGAATGCGAGTATAACTGGAAATTACCTCTAGTAATCGCTATTGTGCACCAAGTGAGATTCATTAACGGCACTACCCCACTCCAGAGTGTCAGCAAAATCTCAAAGTACCTGCGCATTTTAACGAAAATGTGTGGAGGAAGGAGCTATGAGCTAAAGCGTTCACTTAATCATCGGTCGGCAAGCAGGATCATTTTTTCCTCGTCAGCTTTGTGAGCGGGATATCTTTAGGATTTTTTCACTCTCTTTGTATGGATAGAATGTTACTATTTTAATGGGAAATTTTACTCAATAAGACACTAAGGATCTTGTGGTGTTAGTATTGCGAATAGGACTCCTTTTATGCCACAAAATGTGTGTGTAATGCCAATTTTTTCTAAATCTTCCTCTCCTACCTCCAAATATTTAAGGAATGTACTTTTTTTTTTTAATCAACCTATAGTCCTCATTCTTTTCGCATGCCCTTACCATCTCAAAACGCTTTTTGCCACTATTTCTTTGTATCTACAAATCCCTCAAACTAGGTCAACTTGCCAAACAAGTCATCTCAACTGATTCAACCTTTTCTTTCATTCGCATTCAACATCTAAATTTCACTCCTATAAAGGAGAGTTGGTTCATCCTTGTCACCTCTAAATCATTGGCACATAACCTGCAACCTCGTTTGTCCCTATTCCTCAACTCATCTCACCATCATATTGGCCTCTACATACCTTAGTTACTCATTCATACTGACAGTCTGCGGATTTCACTGAAAGTTAGGGTGAACAAATACTTGATTAGTTTTGAAGCAGATCAGAATATGATTACAGATCCCAGATGTTTTTGGATGTGCGTTGCGGAGTTCAGGCTCTCCTTAAGTGTTTTATAATTAGAACACTGTTCTAATTATAAAACACTTAATGTTCCGGCGTAGAGTGAGTGAGTGAGTGAGAGTAGTATTAAAAAAAATTGTTTGCCCTTATTGAAATTAAGTTCTGACAGCAGAGGGAGAAATCTACGGTGTAATTAGGAATTTAACCGTGGCAGGAATATCATAGCCTAAAAGCTGATAGTTAACTTACGACTTCACGACGACTCTATTGCTATGAATCCTAGTTTCTTTGGACGTTCTTTCTAACTTTGTCAAATTTCGGTACAAATGAAATGTTGCCGCAAAAAAAGTATTTGCAGTTATTTTCAGTTTTGTCAATGTTTAAGTAGGTTCAAGATAGCTTAACCCAAACTGCAATCGGAGGGGTACTGCAAAACCCTTGTTTGTCGATCGATTATGACCATTGTTATATTTATATTTTAAGCTCATAGCTTCCATTTTCTGTGGATTGACAAAGCTGGATTTTGTGAAATTTTTCCTTGTACATACAATCACTGAGGGACATCTTACAACTATCTTACACTTAACAAGATACGACAGTTTTTATTATTTCTATTACAATTACCTATAAGTTTTCCTACCATATACGTCAGTAAATTACAATACTGTGTAACTGTCCTTCCATGCGACCCCGTGCCGTTTGCCTTGAATCGGCTACAAGGACCGAAGATGACTTGGCTGGAATCCAGCCAGAATTTCTCGTCCCCCTTTTCCTTCGACAATCGAATCACACGGTCTGCTCTCCCAAGGTCAACCCATTCAGTTACTATGTCGCTGGTGATGTTCACCTTTGATTATAAAGAACTGACACAATTTCGCTCAAAGGAAACGTCGTTTTCGATGAGGCTGAAAATCGTTTGATTTGAATTTACGCTTCGTCAGTATGAATGTTGTGTGTTGCTGTCACTGCATCAAAATTTATGGGCAACTCGTTGGATTTTTATTTTTGTTCCGCCATTATCAAAACAGATTTATGATTCAAAAATCACATGACACTTTTTTCATCCATTTATGAAAAAATAAATTTCTGCTAAAATATAAAAATACATTTCGGAGATTTAAAAAATTTCATCATTATGACACCTCTCTTTGATATGAATAACATTTACTTTCTAGCTATGAAAGAAAATTTATTTGATAAATCATATCGACACTTTAAGTTAGAAACAATGTTGTTTAGATTTTTCATTTTGCTGTCAAATAGGTAATTAATGTTCATAATAAATTACAAAAAAACTAGAGCTCGGTAGTTCTTACCAACTTACCAGCGAGGAGAGCATGCTAACTCTTAAACCACAGAGAGAGAGAGAGAGAGAGAGAGAGAGAGAGAGAGAGAGAGAGAGAGACCAATACTATTAACCCCACGGAAAGGCCTTATTGTTTAAAGTCGCAAAAGTTGTCGCACAATTTTCGTTTAAACACGGAGAGTTAATTCCAAATGCTAATTCACTGGCAAGTACCCCTGAAAATTTCTTTATTACTCATCGTACAAAGGTCGTTGCAAAATTATTTGCTACTCCTTATTGTGAAACAATACAAATACATGATGGTGACTACACAGCATCTAACTAACTGCTGGTAATAACTTTCCATTGTGAAGGAAACTAATGGCTTTTTATGACGGGATAAATCTTAATAGACATCTTTGTCGAGAATACCTTAGAACTTACCACTGTTTATTTCATCAGTTTATTTCATCCCTGATGTATGAGCTTGGCTCTATAGTCTCCCATTTATTTCTGCTGAAGTCCATAGTAGTGTAACCTCTGTACTGTTTGAAAAGCATCCTGTTCCTAACTCTTACATAAAAGATGACAGCATGCTACACATTTTCATACCATTTATGTTCTATATACATTCGGAAAACACACACACTGGAAATTTGTCTTTTACACCTGATTCAGAACTGCTGATTCCAGGGTTTAAGAAGTCCATTTTACTACAGCGTAAAGCTATTCATTCAAAGGGCCTGTGGAATGGCTCTGTATATTAGAGGGGGTTTCTCCACATCCCACAGGCCACTGTAAGAGTGTAGATTTCATGAAACACACGTGGTTAATGTCTGTACAGGACAAATCGATTTTTATGCATTTTCTAGCTATAGGAACCCAGATTTGGATGACTATTTATATCTTGCTTACCAAAATGACAGCAGTTCAGGAAGCTGACTTGAAGATTTTTTTCATTTTCATCGGTGAATACATTGCTCATCGCATGGAATGACTTCGCTCAGCTAATGCCATAGATAATCGAGGTGCTGCCGATCTAGATTTCTCCACTATTTATTGTTTTGAGAAGTTCATAAATGAATCCACACACCAATCTGGCAACGATCTTGACCTTGTATTCACTGATGTAACGGGGATTGTATCTTGTGGAGTAGGTTTGCCAGTAGGTTTATCTGACCATTGTTTGATTAGGGTTATTGCCGCAATGGATCAGCATGTTCCTGATGTTAGTTTTCAAGACAGGTACATATGAAATCCCTGGCCATTGGGATGGTATCCATCATGATCCTACTGAGCTCAGATGGAGCAATATTCATAGAAGTCTGAATATTATTGAATGTTTAAATGACCACCTTAAGACCATCATCAAAAGGAGACTTCCTTCTAAAATCCATAACTTTTATTTTGAAGACACCCATGGTTTAATACTATATGTAAGCTTGCCTACCATGAAAAAAAGGAAGCTTACTGTTTATAGAAGAACAATAGATCAAAATTTTTGTGGTGTTTCACTGAGCTTAGAAATCAAGCTTACGTTATTATGTGGGAAGTGAAAGAGCTTATAATGAGGATGTGAAGATCGTGCTCTCCAGTGGTGATGACCAAACCAAAAACGGTGGTCTACCCTCCAAATCATCATTCTTTGGAGATGACTCAAGCATGCTTCCCCTAGGAGGAGCTGATGGACCTGCTGTATTTTACCCTAAAAGCCAGAATTTTTGGGTTAAGTCTTTTGTAAGCAAACTGTATCGGTGTTGCCTCAGCCATGCTTTCCAGTGCCTAAGTCGAGTTCAGTGACGTAATGTCTTAAGCTGTCAAAATTTTGTTATGGCAGCGAAAACCCTAACAGGATCTTTCTCATCTTTTTAAAAATACTGCTGATTTCACTGTTCCTATGATTACCGCTATATTCAGAAGATTAGTATCTATTCCATTTGGGAAAAGGCCGATATAGCTCCATTTATTGAAGAGAACAACCTGCTACAAGCATTACAGTTTGTGTTTTGTGCAGCCTTTGACAGTGACACTCATGAAACACTTATCTACATGCTGAGAGTATTGGGTTTAGTAGATTTTTCATTAGTATTCTAAACGAATTTCTACCAGGTAGAACTCAAGGGGTATGTACTGGTGGCCAGTATAGTAGCTTCAGTATTATTATTTCAGATGTTCCTCAAGGTAGTGTTCTTGTTCCTTTGCTATTTATCATCTATACTTGAGATATGTGGCCAGGTCTGAAGAACAAATTGATTGCATACACCAATAATGCTACTCTTCTAGCTGTCGTTCCTTCTTCATGCATTACAGATGCAGTTACAGACCCCATGAATTGAGATCTGGCACATATTCATGAGTGGAGTCGGCTTTGGAGCCAGAGGCGTAACCGTTCCAAAACTAAAAGTATGATAGTTAGTCGATCCAGAACACTTGCCTATGTATCCCGATTTACATTAAATGGTGTTTTTAAGCGCCAGAATTTTTTTAAGATGTCAGATGTAACTTTTGACAAGGCGTTGTCTTTTGAGAAGCATAAATAATACTGCTTCCACGGCTTCTCTAAAAGGTGGTGGCAATGTTTTCAAATGTTTCGTGATTAAGTTAATCATATTCAAGTATTTTAACTCTTTCTTATTCCTTGTTTACAGTAATGTTTTCCAGTGAAGTCTTGGATAGCGTTATAGCTTCAGTTAATAAACACTTCTGGCACAGTCTAAGCGGTTTTCAGCTGATGATTTAAAATATAAAGTTGACATTGTTTCTTCAGGCCAAATGAAAAGCTTATCGAAGACATGGTAACTCTCTCTTCTAGTAAAAGTTTCAGTGTAACCATTCCTTCGTTTTGTTAATAAACGAAGATTTATTCCAAACATGAAATTTAATAACTTCTAATGCAAAAAAAGGGTAAGACACAAAGTCTTTGAAGTTTTGAGAGAGAGAGAGAGAGAGAGAGAGAGAGAGAGAGAGAGAGAGAGAGAGAGAGAGAGAGAGAGAGAGAGAGTTATAATGGTATTTAAATAAAGCTGTACAAAACAAAATTTTTATACCAAAGACCACAAATGCTCAGTAAAAGAGGCTGAGTGTGACACGCCACACGGGAGAAATAAAAAGATTTTGCACACAGCACAGCATCACAACAACGAATATAAGGGCACAAAAGGCACAATACGAAGCCAGCAAATAATAGAGAGACCTCTAAGGTGCAGTAAGAGAGAAGCCTTTGGAAGCTGCAAAGCCACTGGTTTATTCAAGACTCAACCATAACATCTAAACTCCAAAGAGATTTGTGCCCGACAATGGTCAAAATTAACAGGACAGCAAATCAAGGCCTCTGTTTCTAACGCCCATATACATCATTGAAAACAAATATAAGTATATTCTAAATGCATACACGCCCAACACACATATATATAAAACTGTATATGTACATAAAGATGCTTCAAGCATTACTTTGTTAATTTTTCTAGTCTTAAAAAAGGTTATATAACAAAATATGTGAAACATTTACAATAAAAATTGAAAATTATTTAAAAACACTAATATTGAAACTTCAAAGGGAAGTTGGATGAGTCCATATTAGCAGGTTTAATCTTCCTGGTGGGGGCACAAGCAGACTGGGTATTCCTGTAGGGGCACTTGGAAGCCTGGGACTTCCTGGGACCCAAAGAGGAAGGGCCAGCCTGTCCCAAAGGGCGGGCTGCAGTGGCACTCGAAGACTCGGAGGTCTTGACTACTGCCTGACAAACAAGCAGGATATTAATCTCTGCTCTTAGCCTGTCAAGTGCAGCCTCCGCTTCTTCTCTAGGGAAGAAAGAATCGGAACCCAATACAAGTCTGATCCTGAGTGCCTATGCAGACTCGGAACCAGCAAACCTGGTGACCAAATCAAGACAACGTCTCTCCTCTTGAAGACCAGGATTGCCCACAGGTTAGCTGTCTGGTGTGCTAAGTAGGAGATGGCTTTGCCTCCAGACAACAGCAGCCTCCTGAATGTGGCTCCCTCTTCAGAATTACAAGAACCTGAAGAGGAAGAAGCGATCTTGGCGACTGCAAGGGACCAAAGATCTATCCAGGAGACTCTGGAATGCTGCCATGGCAGTCGATTCCAGTGCTGATGCCTCCTTCTGCAAAAGGGAAACTCTGCATGTAGGTGGTCCAGCAACAGAAAGGGCACAGGCTAACCAAGTCTAGGTCAACCTGTTTAGTCGACAAAGGCCTCTCCAAGGTATTGTAGTATTTCCTCAGGCGAGTGAAAGGCGGAGGACTGTCTTGCATGAGTGGCAAGATCTTGACGAATTGTCTTGCCCAAGACCCATTCGGCAAGTCTTGACCTACATTTATTAGTGGTAGCCGTGTTTACAAACGGACTACCTGTTTGGTAATTCTGGTTCGCATAGAGAAAATCAGTGGGTTATGATCTCTCTCTCTCTCTCTCTCCTTCTTCCTCAGTTGAACTGCGAAGATATTCCCTAACTCGACATTCATATTCTTCAGTGGGTAGAGGGTAAGTCGTGGAATCACAGTAGCAAAATATATTCTCCAAAAAGATTACATCTTGAGATAGATTGCAGAGAAGGCTTTTGAATGTGTGTATGAGACAAGAGGTGAAGAGGAAGTCTGAGTTACAATTCATTTACAAATCATAGACGAGCAAACCTAATCATAAGATACAGGTATACGAACGAACATAACTTATCTAGGCTAATCCACGTCAGCCCATGAGACAAAGTAGGGGTCTCACGGAAGGAGGTCGTTGATATTTTTTCATACATTTGCTTAGCTAAGGGTCACACGCTCACACGCATCCTGGGCTGTGGTTTTTGGCAGACTTTCCTCCATGGCCCCTGACCTGATTACGTGACATATACGATTCTCAGGTAATGTTTTCACATTACTATTTAGAATGTAGTTATCCATTACACATTGCAGTGCTGTAGATCAGTCATTTAATCCTCTTTGCTGTTTTCACTGGAATATTCATGTCATAAGTGACTAAGATTAGCATTGTCATTCATAACCACACTCTTGCTGACGATCTCAGCAGTTCACTGATTCAAGTTTTTTTTATCACTTACGTATATGCAAGGATTCTGATACTCTAACTTTATTCTCAAAAAATATACCTTTAAATATGGCTTTAAAATCTTCATTTGTATTAATATTGCAGACCTCATGGCTGAGTACAAAGGCAAAGGCTTTGCCAAGGGTCTCCCAGTTCTACAGTTAACCTCCTTATGATCATAGAATCTGAATTACTGAGTTTTACAAGATGAGCCAACGTGCATTAGATGGCACTGTGGACTTAGATATTTGTATACGATTCCCAATTCATAAGGAGGTGGTAATTACTAGCATTTGGACTTACTAATACCTATGTATTATTTCATAAAGAACTGTTATTCTTAAATTATTTTTTAATGATAATGGTTTTAGCGATAAGTTGTTCTTAAACAAATTAAGACTTTTCAATCAGAAAGTACAATCAGCCTCCGAATCTATTTGGTCTTATAAAGATGACATTCTATTTCAAACCACATCTTCAAAAATTTTTCTATAACTACAAAATCAAGAATTTTGTTAACCATAAAGAAAAACTGTCGCCCTCTCATGCATCCGGAATCGTATACAAATATGTATAACCACAGTGCCATCTGGTGCACATCTATTCAAACTCGGTGTTTCAGATTCCATGACAATAAGGGGCTAGTAGTAAAACTGGGAGACCGTTGTCAAAGCCTTTGTTCTCAGCCATAAGGGTCCACTGCCTTGAGATCTGCAATATTATTGTAAATCTTGAAGATTTTAAAATCATATCTTGTAAATCTTGAAGATTTTAAAATCATATCAAATTATATTGCAAAGTCATTATTTAATAACATTTTGTCATATATTTTTTAGGACTTGGAAAAGAACAAAGTAATGTTTGAAACATAAAATGTTTTGAGTTTACAACTGCGGCACAATAAAAATTTTATATCAGAAAGTGCTTTGGCTCATCCTCGCTCTGCTTTGGCTCATCCTTGCTCTTCTGAAGTTATATATTTATATATATATATATATATATATCTATATATATATATATATATATATATATATAATGTATATATATACATACATACAAACATACATAATATATATATATATATATATATATATATATATATCTATATATATATATATATATATATATATATATATATATATATATATATATATATATATATATAAGAATAATAATAAATCCCGCTTGTATCTCGTTTGTCCTCCCCCAGGTGACAGTAGGGAAAACATGACACAGCCACCCACTTCCTGCAAACCGGGAACGGGAGGAAAGGGGTGACATCCACCCTCCTCCTGCAGGCCTGTTTGTCAACCAAGAGTAGGAGTGGGGTAGGTAGGGGATCGGGAAGGTAGGAAAGACAGCAGCGCCTGGTTTCCAGCGCCCACCAATAAGCTCGAATAATAATAATAATAATAATAATAATAATAATAATAATAATAATAATAATAATATGTGGCGCCGTGGAGGAGTGGGTTTGGTAGTCAATAGACTTAAGTCAAGTTAAGCAACATTGGGGCTGGTCAGTCGTTGGATGGGTGACCGCTCTCCTCGGCGTTGATTCCTTGGGAAAGGATCTTTACCATAATTTCCTCAGTCTACTCAGCTGTAAATGAGTACCTATCCCTGATGGGGTAGGGTCCAGCTATGGGTTAAATAGCAAAACTCAGCAATGATGGAAAGAAATGAAGGAATAAACGACAACGACGTAAATGGAACCTCTGGCAACAAAGGAGCCTCGTCCGGCACCAGGTATTAAACCCAATTGTAGGGGAAGACGGTCAGGTACTTGGAGGTCGTCATCCAGCAACTGATCACCACAACGACAGCAATCAACAGCCTGAGATTGGAGCTACAGAGGCAAAAAGGAAGAAATGGACAAGAGAAGAAAATAAGGAAATATGGAGATGCTACATCAGAAGCAACCCGACGAGAGAGGATATAGAAGAAGTTGGTCAACATCTGGAATGAGGGAATAAGGAATAACACCCCCCAAACAGAGCAGAGGCTGGCAGACCAAGTAAGGAATATAAAGAAAAAGAACTGGCTCTCCCCAACAGAAAGAGAAGAATTGGAAAGGGAAATTGTCACACGACAACGAATTACACGAAGACAAACTGAGAGACGATGCCACAGAAGACGACAGGGGGGAGGATGAGGTATCCAAACAACGACACACGAAGAAACACCGACGAAGTAACAGAGAGGATGGAATGGGTAGAAAAGATTAGACAATGGATGGAGCCAGATACAGAGAGAACAAAGATCCCCTCCATGAAAGCCTACAACACCAAGAAATTAAGGGAGAAAACAAGTGAGGTCAATGAAATAATGGGCCTAATACAACACCAAGAAATTAAGGGAGAAAACAAGTGAGGTCAATGAAATAATGGGCCTAATACACACCACCAGTATCACAGAAACAAATAACTTGACATATGCAAGAGCAAGATTAGTAGCAGAACTGATGGGGATTCGAACACCAACACCACCAGCACAACCAACCCAACAGAAACCAAAACAGCAACCTCCTTGGAAAAGGCGCCTGGAAAAGCAAATCATGGTGATGAGATCTGACTTGAGTAAACTGAAAGAGATGGCAGAAAACAGGCTAAGAAGCAAGAAAACAAGGGAGGAACTCAACGAGAAATACAAAGTACAAGAGAGGGGACTAAACAACACAATAGAAGATGTAAAACAGAGGCTTAAGGCCAAAGCACACAAGATCCAACGGTACATGAACAGGAATAAGGGATACCAACAGAACAAACTATTCGGAACCAACCAGAAAAGACTATACAGCCAACTAAGAGGGGAAGACAACCACCCAGAAATTCCTGAAGCCGAACCAAGTAAGAGACTCTGGGAAAACATATGGAGCAATCCGGTATCACACAACAAACATGCAACATGGCTCCAGGAAGCCAAGGAAGAAGAAACAGGGAGAACAAAACAAAGATTCACAGAGATCACGACAGACACAGTCAGACACCAACTAAAGAAAATGCCAAACTGGAAAGCCCAGGTCCCGATGAAGTCCATGGATACTGGCTCAAAAACTTCAAGGCCCTACACCCACGAATAGCAGAACAACTCCAGCATTGTATCTCAAATCACCAAGCACCCAAATGGATGACCACAGGAAGAACATCCTTAGTACAAAAAGACAAGAGTAAGGGAAATATAGCCAGTAACTACAGGCCTATCACCTGCCTACCAATAATGTGGAAGTTACTAACAGGGATCATCAGTGAAAGGCTATACAACTACCTAGAGGAGACAAACACCATCCCCCACCAACAGAAAGGCTGCAGAAGGAAGTGTAGGGGCACAAAAGACCAGCTCCTGATAGACAAAATGGTAATGAAGAACAGCAGGAGAAGGAAAACCAACCTAAGCATGGCATGGATAGACTATAAGAAAGCCTTCGACATGATACCACACACATGGCTAATAGAATGCCTGAAAATATATGGGGCAGAGGAAAATACCATCAGCTTCCTCAAAAATACAATGCGCATCTGGAATACAATACTTACAAGCTCTGGAATAAGACTAGCAGAGGTTAATATCAGGAGAGGGATCTTCCAGGGCGACTCACTGTCCCCACTACTCTTCGTAGTAGCCATGATTCCCATGACAAAAGTACTACAGAAGATGGATGCCGGGTACCAACTCAAGAAAAGAGGCAACAAAATCAACCATCTGATGTTCATGGACGACATCAAGCTGTATGGAAAGAGCATCAAGGAAATAGATACCCTAATCCAGACTGTAAGGATTGTATCTGGGGACATCAGGATGGAGTTTGGAATAGAAAAATGCGCCTTAGTCAACATACAAAAAGGCAAAGTAACGAGAACTGAAGGGATAAAGCTACCAGATGGGAGCAACATCAAACACATAGATGAGACAGGATACAAATACCTGGGAATAATGGAAGGAGGAGATATAAAACACCAAGAGATGAAGGACACGATCAGGAAAGAATATATGCAGAGACTCAAGGCGATACTCAAGTCAAAACTCAACGCCGGAAATATGATAAAAGCCATAAACACATGGGCAGTGCCAGTAATCAGATACAGCGCAGGAATAGTGGAATGGACGAAGGCAGAACTCCACAGCATTGATCAGGAAACAAATGACAATACACAAAGCACTACACCCAAGAGCAAATACGGACAGACTATACATAACACGAAAGGAAGGAGGGAGAGGACTACTAAGTATAGAGGACTGCGTCAACATCGAAAACAGAGCACTGGGGCAATATCTGAAAACCAGTGAAGACGAGTGGCTAAAGAGTGCATGGAAGAAGGACTAATAAAAGTAGACGAAGACCCAGAAATATACAGAGACAGGAGAAAGACAGAAAGAACAGAGGACTGGCACAACAAACCAATGCACGGACAATACATGAGACAGACTAAAGAACTAGCCAGCGATGACAATTGGCAATGGCTACAGAGGGGAGAGCTAAAGAAGGAAACTGAAGGAATGATAACAGCGGCACAAGATCAGGCCCTAAGAACCAGATATGTTCAAAGTACGATAGACGGAAATAACATCTCTCCCATATGTAGGAAGTGCAATACGAAAAATGAAACCATAAACCACATAGCAAGTGAATGCCCGGCACTTGCACAGAACCAGTACAAAAAGAGGCATGATTCAGTGGCAAAAGCCCTCCACTGGAGCCTGTGCAAGAAACATCAGCTACCTTGCAGTAATAAGTGGTACGAGCACCAACCTGAAGGAGTGATAGAAAACGATCAGGCAAAGATCCTCTGGGACTATGGTATCAGAACGGATAGGGTGATACGTGCAAACAGACCAGACGTGACGTTGATTGACAAAGTCAAGAAGAAAGTATCACTCATTGATGTCGCAATACCATGGGACACCAGAGTTGAAGAGAAAGAGAGGGAAAAAATGGATAAGTATCAAGATCTGAAAATAGAAATAAGAAGGATATGGGATATGCCAGTGGAAATCGTACCCATAATCATAGGAGCACTAGGCACGATCCCAAGATCCCTGAAAAGGAATCTAGAAAAACTAGAGGCTGAAGTAGCTCCAGGACTCATGCAGAAGAGTGTGATCCTAGAAACGGCACACATAGTAAGAAAAGTGATGGACTCCTAAGGAGGCAGGATGCAACCCGGAACCCCACACTATAAATACCACCCAGTCGAATTGGAGGACTTGATGGTTAAGCAAAAAAAAAAAAAATAAAAAAAATAATGATAATAATAATAATGATTTCAAACAGACAGATTTGACCATCCAAATCTCATGCTTGTATTATTATTATTATTGTTATTATTATTATTATTATTATTATTATTATTATTATTATTATTATTATTATTTTGGAAGGAGACCCTCTTTCAAACAAGTCTTATTGAAAGATATTGCTGCATCAGCTGCATTCAACTTGTAAATAGTCTTCTCTATTTTTCTAATAATAGCTTTCGCTCTGCTACTACAACTGGCGAGTATTGCGCCGATATTACTCATCAGGAGGAGTCAATTTCAGGGAAAATGGTTACAAATTTATTTATTTGTCACAATAAATGAACAAATAGATCAAAGTATAAGTCGATCTAGTGGCTGAGTTTTCATTGGTCGGTGGCACAACGCGTTCCTGCTATTGGTAGAAGACCCTCTTTTAGGCAAATGCTGTTAAAAAGGATGGCAGAATTAAGCAAGTTGATTTTATATATTGTTTTTTGTATTTTCCTTACAATTCGCTTCTCAGGCTCAGCGATGTTTCTGAGTAACTGGCCAATATTCATATTGGGAATTTTCAAAAAATTGTAAATGCTGAAGGTAATCTTTTATTAGAACAGGATATCAGGTCCAGGTCAAGGAGGGGTCGTCGTCAGTACCGGTATTATTCCGTAGGCTTTGTTCAGTTCGGGCCTGGGTAGTCTTTGGTTTTAAGGGCTGGTACTGGTGCTGGTATAGCTGGTATCACGTGAGACGTTTCGACCTTCTCGCAGGTCATCTTCGAAAGAGTCGGTTGAAGAGACTGTAGCAAGAAAGTTTGCGGGGCGGTATTTATAGCGGCTCGGACCTAGAGTTGCATTCTCATTGGTCAGGCCGGTCTTGGGCGAAGTCATGGATCTCGCCTCGAAGGTCTCTGGGATTCTCTCGTGCGAGTGCCACAGTAGTGTGCCTGGGGATGAACGTCAGGAATTCCGTCTGTAGCAGGAGTTGTATCATCCTGTGGGGGCTCCTGATTATCTGGCATTGTCGGGGGGTCGTTCACTGCTCTCCGGGCGGCGGTGGGAAGGAGAAACATTTCTTGAGTGATGGTTTCTCCTTACCTATATGGAGGGCTTCTAGGAGGCGCAGACGTCAGGGATCCGTTGTCTGATCTATTATTTCAATATTAGGGATAATGTAATTTCTTTTTATCCGTTTGTTCTGAGCAGTCCTGGCGGGGTTGAATACGGCTCCTTCTTGGGCGTGGCAGGAGATTCGCTAGGAGAAACGCATGGAGGTCATACCGACGTATTTCCCGAGACATCCTCGGACGGGGCATGTGTAGCGTCTTGGCAATGTTCAATCGTGAACGTGAGGCAGCCGTGGTCGTGGAATGCACATCGCAGCTGCTCTATCTCATCCTGGGAGTCGGCGCAGACGAAGGTATCATCAATGTAGCGCACATACATCCTCAGTTCCTGGAAATCTGGAAGAACCTCTCTTCGACAGTACCCATTTAGAAATTGGTGAAAAGGACCCCAAGGGGAGATCCCATCGCCACGCCGTCGATCTGGGCGAACATATAGTTGCGGTGATCAGCAAAAGGGGGCCTTCTTAGTACAGATTTCCAGCAGGGCTCGAAGGGCATGCTCTGGGATTTTTAAGGATGGAGTGTCGGGGTCTCTGTAAACTCTGTCCAAGATCATTAGTATGGTCTCATCAATGGGGACGTTGATGATACCTTCATCTGCGCCGACTCCCAGGATGAGATAGAGAAGCTGCGACGTGCATTCCACGACCAAGGCTGCCTCAAGTTCACGATTGAACATTGCCAAGACCGCCGCCTCCCCTTCCTTGACGTCCTTGTCAAACAGCGAGATTCTGAATTCAGCACGAGGGTGTACAGTCTCTTCAATCGACTCGTCCGAAGATGACCTGCGAGAAGGTCAAAACGTCATGTGATACCAGCTATACCAGCACCAATGCCAGCCCTTAAACCAAAGACGACCCCGGCCCGAACTGAACTACGCCTACGGAATAATACTGGCACTGATGACGACCCCTGCTTGACCTGGACCTGATATCCTGTTCTAATAAAAGATTATCTTCAGCATTTACAATTTTTTGAAAATTCACAATGTGAATATTGGCCAGTTACTCAGAAACATCGCTGAGCCTGAGAAGCGAATTGTAAGGAAAATAGAAAAAACAATATATAAAATCAACTCGCTTAATTCTGCCATCCTTTTTAACAGTATTATTGTTATTATTATTATTACTATTATCAATTATTATTATTATTTTTTTTTTTTGCTCTATCACAGTCCTCCAATTCGACTGCGTGGTATTTATAGTGTAGGGTTCCGGGTTGCATCCTGCCTCCTTAGGAGTCCATCACTTTCCTTACTATGTGCGCCGTTTCTAGGATCATGCTCTTCTGCATGAATCCTGGAGCTACTTCAGCCTCTAGTTTTTCTAGATTCCTTTTCAGGGATCTTGGGATCGTGCCTAGTGCTCCTATGATTATGGGTACGATTTCCACTGGCATATCCCATATCCTTCTTATTTCTATTTTTACATCTTGATACTTATCCATTTTTTCCCCATGGTATTGCGACATCAATGAGTGATACTTTCTTCTTGACTTTGTCAATCAACGTCACGTCTGGTCTATTTGCATGTATCACCCTATCCATTCTGATACCATAGTCCCAGAGGATCTTTGCATCATTGTTTTCTATCACTCCCTCAGGTTGGTGCTCGTACCACTTATTACTGCAAGGTAACTGATGTTTCTTGCACAGGCTCCAGTGGAGGGCTTTTGCCACTGAATCATGCCTCTTTTTGTACTGGTTCTGTGCAAGTGCCGGGCATTCGTTTGCTATGTGGTTTATGGTTTCATTATTCATATTGCACTTCCTACATATGGGAGAGATGTTATTTCCGTCTATCGTTCTTTGAACATATCTGGTTCTTAGGGCCTGATCTTGTGCCGCTGTTATCATTCCTTCAGGTTCCTTCTTTAGCTCTCCCCTCTGTAGCCATTGCCAATTGTCATCGCTGGCTAGTTCTTTAGTCTGTCTCATGTATTGTCCGTGCATTGGTTTGTTGTGCCAGTCCTCTGTTCTGTCTGTCATTCTCCTGTCTCTGTATATTTCTGGGTCTTCGTCTACTTTTATTAGTCCTTCTTCCCATGCACTCTTTAGCCACTCGTCTTCACTGGTTTTCAGATATTGCCCCAGTGCTTTGTTCTCGATGTTGACGCAGTCCTCTATACTTAGTAGTCCTCTCCCTCCTTCCTTTCATGTTATGTATAGTCTGTCCGTATTTGCTCTTGGATGTAGTGCTTTGTGTATTGTCATATGTTTCCTGGTTTTCTGATCTATGCTGCGGAGTTCTGCCTTCGTCCATTCCACTATTCCTGCGCTGTATCTGATTACTGGCACTGCCCATGTGTTTATGGCTTTTATCATCCGGCGTTGAGTTTTGACTTGAGTATCGCCTTGAGTCTCTGCATATATTCTTTCCTGATCGTGTCCTTCACCTCTTGGTGTTTTATATCCCCTCCTTCCATTATTCCCAGGTATTTGTATCCTGCCTCATCTATGTGTTTGATGTTTGCTCCCATCTGGTAGCTTTATCCTTCAGTTCTCGTTACTTTTTTTCCTTTTGTATGTTGACTAAAGGCGCATTTTTCTATTCCAAACTCCATCCTGATGTCTCCAGATACAATCCTTATAGTCTGGATTAGGGTATCTATTTCCTTGATGCGCTTACCATACAGCTTGATGTCGTCCATGAACATCAGATGGTTGATTCTGTTGCCTCTTTTCTTGAGTTGGTACCCAGCATCCATCTTCTGTAGTACTTTTGTCATGGGAATCATGGCTACTACGAAGAGTAGTGGGGACAGTGAGTCGCCCTGGAAGATCCCTCTCCTGATATTAACCTCTGCTATCTTATTCCAGAGCTTGTAAGTATTGTATTCCAGTTGCGCATTGTATTTTTGAGGAAGCTGATGGTGTTTTCCTCTGCCCCATATATTTTCAGGCATTCTATTAGCCATGTGTGTGGTATCATGTCGAAGGCTTTCTTATAGTCTATCCATGCCATGCTTAGGTTGGTTTTCCTTCTCCTACTGTTCTTCATTACCATTTTGTCGATCAGGAGCTGGTCTTTTGTGCCCCTACACTTCCTTCTGCAGCCTTTCTGTTGGTGGGGGATGGTGTTTGTCTCCTCTAGGTAATTGTATAGCCTTTCACTGATGATCCCTGTTAGTAACTTCCACATTATTGGTAGGCAGGTGATAGGCCTGTAGTTACTGGCTATATTTCCCTTACTCTTGTCTTTTTGTACTAAGGATGTTCTTCCTGTGGTCATCCATTTGGGTGCATGGTGATTTGATACACAATGCTGGAGTTGTTCTGCTATTCGTGGGTGTAGGGCCTTGAAGTTTTTGAGCCAGTATCCATGGACTTCATCGGGACCTGGGGCTTTCCAGTTTGGCATTTTCTTTAGTTGGTGTCTGACTGTGTCTGTCGTGATCTCTGTGAATCTTTGTTTTATTCTCCCTGTTTCTTCTTCCATGACTTCCTGGAGCCATGTTGCATGTTTGTTGTGTGATACCGGATTGCTCCATATGTTTTCCCAGAATCTCTTACTTGGTTCGGCTTCAGGAATTTCTGGGTGTTGTCTTCCCTCTTAGTTGGCTGTATAGTCTTTTCTGATTGGTTCCGAATAGTTTTGTTCTGTTGGTATCCCTTATTCCTGTTCATGTACCATTGGATCTTATGTGCTTTGGCCTTAAGCCTCTGTTTTACATCTTCTATTGTGTTGTTTAGTCCCTCTCTTGTACTTTGTATTTCTCGTTGAGTTCCTCCCTTGTTTTCTTGCTTCTTAGCCTTTTTTCTGCCATCTCTTTCAGTTTACTCAAGTCAGATCTCATCACCATGATTAGCTTTCCCAGGCGTCTTTTCCAAGGAGGTTGCTGTTTTGGTTTCTGTTGGGTTGGTTGTGCTGGTGGTGTTGGTGTTCGAATCCCCATCAGTTCTGCTACTAATCTTGCTCCTGCATATGCCAAGTTATTTGTTTCTGTGATACTGGTGGTGTATATTATGCCCATTATTTCATTGACCTCACTTGTTTTCTCCCTTAATTTCTTGGTGTTGTAGGCTTTCATGGAGGGGATCTTTGTTCTCTCTGTATCTGGCTCCATCCATTGTCTAATCTTTTCTACCCATTCCGTCCTCTCTGTTACTTCGTCGGTGTTTCGTGTTTCGTTGTTTGATACCTCATCATCCCTGTCGTCTTCTGTGGCATCGTCTCTCAGTTTGTCTTCGTGTAATTCGTTGTCGTGTGACATTTCCCTTTCCAGTTCTTCACTTTCCGTTGGGGAGAGCCAGTTCTTTTTCTTTATGTTCCTTACTTGGTCTGCCAGCCTCTGCTCTGTTTGGGGGGTGTTATTCCTCTCATTCCAGATGCTGACCAACTTTCTTCTATATCCTCTCTCCGTCAGGTTGCTTCTGATGTAGCATCTCCATATTTGCTTATTTTCTTCTCTTGTCCATTTCTTCCTTTGGTTTGCTTCTGTAGCTCCAATCTCAGGCTGTTGATTACTGTCGTTGTGGTGGTCAGTTGCTGGATGACGACCTCCAAGTACCTGACCGTCTTCCCCTTCAATTGGGTTGAATACCTGGATGCCGGACGAAGCTCCTCTGTTGCCAGAGGTTCCATTTACGTCGTTGTCGTTTATTCCTTCATTTCTTTCCATCATTGCTGAGTTTTGCTATTTAACCCATAGCTGGACCCTACCCCATCAGGGATAGGTACTCATTTACAGCTGTACAGAAGTACACAGCAAACTAATCCTTTCAACAAGACAGTATGCAAAACCGGCCAACGCAGTACCAAACAGATATGTTATAAATTTCTGCAAGTTGATCTGTCGCAATACAGAATGATGAAATCTGTGCACGATTGCAGCATGCTGACATGTTCAATAAAATAGCAGACTCGCGTTTTAATATTACAACATATCTGAAAAGAACTACAGAAAAGGTACTGGAGCAGATGTGCAAGACTCATTTTTTCCACTGTTCCGTCAAAGTGATCTATTTACTCTGATTACAGGAAAAACATTAACCGAATCATCGAACTGCAGTGAGGAAATCGGTTAAACTTGTACAATAAAACCCCTCAGGATATTAGCAAGCAAGATGGCACAAAATAATTCTGTTTAGAATGACAAAGTATCTCTTCAACATTAGCAACAAATATATAATCTGACAATTACCCTCGCCACCATGAAAGGTGGTTTTAAAACATATCACGTATTCCTGAACAAGTTTCAAGACAACTTGCAATTTAAAATCTTGCTACGCAGAATCCACAGAACCATAATCTATGTAAAAAGTACATTTAACATACACAAACATTCACACAAACACAGGTTGTTTCTCACTTGAAAAGTGTGCCACAACCTCAGCAAACAAAAAGGTTTCCGTGTATATTTTTGTCAGTCACTCATAAACAAGGAAATATAAATTTCCCCACTCGTCTACTAACGTTTATAAAACCTCAAGTTTATTATGTTTTGGGAGCTGGTTCTTGTTTGCTTTGGACTTGGTAAAAACCTTATACAGTCCACTGCATATTAGTCAATGACGGCAAAGTTTCCACTTAATGGCAGTTCTTCCTAACAGTAATTAGTACAAGAAATTACAAGCAGTGGCAAAATGTACAAAAAGCGAGAAAGAGAACGCGTAATTTTCTCGAGGAGAAATATCAACTAAAGTAAAACATAACACAAAAACTTAAAACACACCTCCAACTATAAAAAGAGAAGAGACTTAGAAACGGAACTACAAAACTTCTAAATGTGTGGGTTAAAAACCAAAAGAAATAATAAAATAGAAAGATAAAACTTACGTTATAATCTCCTAAAGATATTTCCGGTCGAACCACCGTATAAACTTTCTGTAAAGTCAACTGAAGATGCTTCAATGACGTCCAACCTGTATAAGTGAGAAAATAATACGAATTAAGCAAACTACCACGATAAGCGAAAATTTAAGACGATGTATTATAAAAAAAAAAATTAGGAAATGGTATTCGCATAATTGGTGTAACAATGAAAATAAAATTGAAAGCTCACATATTAAGTAAAAAATGTACAATTTAAATACTAAATCCTGATAAAACTCACAAAATTAGCAAGTAAACCGCCGTATATAATTTAAGGTTTTCAATAATATGGATTCTATCAACAGCAACATCAAATCTTCCTGTAATTATCAGCTCCGAACAGATTTCTAACTTAGGGAAAGTATCACACTAGAGCGGAACTTTCGTTTACATTATTCATCCTTTTAAAAAAATGTGAGTGAAAGAACACTTTTCAGTCTACTAAGAAGAGAAGGAGAGATTGAACGGCTTTAAAATACTTAGCGGGGCCTTAATCCGCCTTTCGGTACTTATGTTAACTTCTATCTATAATTACCATCGTCAAATCCTTAATACAGATAAAATAATTCAATGACATTTTCCTACGAAAAAGCAAAATAACCTTTTTTTAATTGTTTATTATCAACTTTCCGCTCAATCCTTAAATGAAGATACCAGACAACTCTCCTTTCCTTCTGGTAGACAGAAAGATCTAAAAGCGTGAAAAGAACCTTACCTGGAAAAAGATGTGGATGCTGCTGGGGCTCTCGAGATGACGCTTCGGGTTTTCGTCTTCTTTTCCCTGGGTTTCGGACCAACAACAACAACCACAGACCAAACCCAGAGACCTGAGTTACCTAACCTAACCTAACCTGGCTGATATGACCTAACATCATGACCGACCAATAGAACACCTATGAAAAAATACAACCTAACCAATACAACCCAGCCTCCTTGTAGTATGTGACCTACACGATTTACTTATTAACTTTTACAATCCACACGCAATGCATATCAAAGTTACGCTTGAATTCTCTAACTGGTTAATTAAGTTACGCTTTGCAGCTTAATCTAATACCCCTCTATCCCCCTCCCTTTCATTTTCTTAGGCTTAATGCGCTTTATTTTAAATTTTACACATAATGGAACTAATTTAAAATACAAGGAGAGGACTATTACATTACTTTAATTTAAAGAAAGCTGACCAATGACATTCACATTTCACTTACAGTCCGGTATTTTAATTCCGATGCAATAGGTTTTTTATTTTATTTTTTTTTTTTTCGTTCGCTTTTCGAAATTGCTCAATATCATTTCAGTACGTTCGGAATTTATTGCAGTGCTTTCCTAACACATCGACGGGAATGCCGACCCTTGCAATAAACTTAAATGGTATTCCCGTGCTTAAATACCAGCTGAAAAGTTAATACTAAACCGTAACGGATAAAATGCAGTTTGCAACAAAACAAAAAGGTTTGAACCCCAACGAAACCCAAAATCTGAAAATTGAACCGAAACCCAAAAAACCTAAAAGCAAATGTTTTCTCCTGAAAAGAAATCTGTACACAATATCATTAAGGCATGTTTACATTTGCAAGAAAATCTTCAGATTAAAAAACAAACAAAAATATAACACTCACCAAGTACAGCCATAGGTGGAGGAGCCTTTTCCACCACGGATGAAACCCTGAAGGCTCAGTTTTTGTAAGAGGAAAATGTCAACAGAAAAATACGAAAACCTAAGAGATGAATTTCGTTTCTATACTTTAAAAACACATTCATTTTAATTGCTGATTGGCATACATTTAAAGTCGGGAACAGTCTAATATTCTTCATCTTGAATCATCGCAAAATTTATCAGTTATAAGTAAAATCAATACTTTTAATTACTTTCACATACCCCTGTCAGAGATCTGTAAAAGTCTCAAAACGAAATCTCAAGTATGTTTTAACGGATCTTAAGCTTTTCACTTATTCAAATCCTTTATTGAAAACCTGATGGCTATTCAAACGACCGCTTGGAAGTTGCCACAATCTTAAAACGGTTATCATCCCAGATCATCTTACAGAAGAACAAAACCGCACAAAGCTAAATCGAAAAGCAGAGCGAGAGCGCGAGCGAGAGACCCGAGTAAGCAAGCAACGGGCGTTAAAACCGGCAGCGCGAGTCGGCTAAATGCTAAAGCAAGCACGGGCTATTTAATAACAGTACAGGAACATGACATGAAAGAGAGCATCGCATGAGAGCACCTACACAAGCCAGCAGCAACAACCAGCGAATCCTACGACAGCAAAAAGCGAGCAACTTGGCTTCTGCAAAATGCGGGATGATAACACTGCAACGTTTCATACATAGATTTACAACTAAACCACATAGATTTACAGCTAAGTAAAATTAAGTCTGCAATGACCATGATTAGTTAGCTTCATATTTAGCAACGTATGTAAAACTCACTAGCTCAATTTTTTTCATCTCTCAGTTTCAAAAATAAAATACCTAATTTATTATTATATCTGATATCGTATTTCTGAATTTGAGCAACAAAATTATAATAATTATTGTTATTTATTGAAGAGCAGCCTTCAGAGTATCATACAGCGAGCCTTGACTGGCAAATTCAACTCACTACAACACAATTTTCGCAAAAATACAATTGCTAAAATGATAAAACATATCAATACTGTATAACTCACAAATCAGCACATATCAATGTAAACATAAATTTGCAAAACATACAATAACGAAAAATTAACAAGACTATAAATACAATGTAATAAGCCCACTAAAAACAACAATTAATAAATTACATGTCGCCAACGGCCAACAGAATACACTAATACAGATAATAAGCATTAATACTCAAAATGCTTTCCTTGTCCGTTGAAATAACACAAAAAGCTCATCTCATCAAGCAACATAACACTGTCACCTCCGGTACCAAAATTCCCGACATAATAACGGTTAATACCCCGTGAAACCTCTTGCTATGTAGAACTCGCCCACAGATACCAGTGGATACATTTTTCGTACATGGTTGAAATTTCCCTGATCACCACTGGATAACATCCTGCCAATTATGAAATACAACTTTGTTTCTGAGGCAAAGTATTATCATAACGCAAATGAAATACTATACAACCAAAACAAGGCCTTCCTTTCTGCAATTCCAAAAACTAATGGGAAAAATCTAAAAGCCAAGGCTCGCCTGTATCATGGTGGACCCTACCTTTCTGGAGCAGGAGAATCTGTGGGAAACAAAACATTTTAATAAAAACAATTGAATATTAATAAACAGCTAAGCAAATTATAACTATGATCATAATGAACCAAACAAAAACTTCTTTCAGTTTTCTAAAGAAGATCGAAAAAGAAACCCACAAAATCACTGTGTAACATGTTTACTTATAAGTATTTACATTTAATTTTACTCCACACTCGAGTACTTTCAGGCCCTATCTGTAGCCCATTTTCAAGAGATGTGTAGGTTGTCAGCCTGGGTCAAGACCCACCAGTCTTCTGGAACTTCTCGTTGAGCTGTCATTTATGTGATGGCTGTTCTGGTTTCCTTGAGAGTTGCTAATCCCCTCTTGTTGCTCCGATATCCTGAGCTGATGGTCAATGGAATTAAGCCTTGTAGTAAGGGAGTGGTCACCAAAAGTCTGTTGGGCAGAAAACCTAATCTCCAGGTCAGCAGGGTAAATCTTAGCTTCTTTTAATATCAAAGCTCGGCTTATGGGATCTTCTGAGGTAAAACCTTTGTTTCCTACTATTACTTTAATCTCTCTGATGAGTGCTCCTTCTACTATCCTCCTGTGACTAATTTTATTGCTTTTGTAAATAAGCCTACTATTTTTTAAATCCATCCTATGGTCATTTTCTTAATAATGCCTAGCTATAGCACTCCCCTGAGAGTTAAGCTGTAACTCTGCCCTTCTGTGTTCTTGGATTCCCCTACCTGATTCCCCCCCACATGTTTGTCTCCACAACGCCCTATTGTTTCTAGTAGGAAATCTCCTAACAAAAACTTAGCTGTGTGGTTAGCTGAAGAACTAGGAATATACTTTGGTATATTTTCAGAATCACATATTAAACATTCAGTAGATATCATAGACAAAGTTAAGAAAAGAATATAAAGGGACAGATGGTTAGTTTTGATGCAGTAGCATTATTCACCAATGTCCCCTTAGATAAAGTATTAGAATTCCTTGAGACTAAACATAATGAGGGTATTTTCAATCCAAACATAGAAATGGCGTCTTCCTTGAGTTGAATAAATTGTGTCAATGATACTTATTTCACGTTTGAGGGACAAATTTACAAATAGTAATATGGAGTAGCTATGGGGTCCTCATTATTACCTATACTCGCTAGCATCTATATGGAATATTTCGAAACCAATCTAGTTCCTTATGTTAATGTCCCTAACTTAAAACTGCAAGGATGGTGGAGATATGTGGATGATATTTTTGCTGTTCTGCTAGGCGATGAAAATGAAATAGAAACTTTTCTAGACGAACTCAATAAGTTTGATAACAACATCCAGTTCACTTTAGAGAAAAGTAACAATAATAAACTGCCCTTTTTAGACATATTCATAGAAAGAAAAGAAACAGGATATGAATTGAGCACATATAGAAAGCAAACACATACAAACTCATATATTCATTTCTTCTCTTTTCACAGTCATGATATAAAATAGGTGTTCTAACAGGTTTATTTCTAGGGCAATGAGAACGTGTGACCCTTGCAAGATAGAGCAAGAAATAAAGTTACATCGATAAAGCTTTTTTGATGCATTAGCATACCCGGAATGGTTCAGAAAAAGGGCACTCAACGTAACTAGGAAGATTTTTTACAGAGCAAATGTAGAGTGTACATGGAATAAAGAAAACAAGAAAATAGTTGCCCTCCCTTTTATGCCTAAAATGAAACAAATCACTTCAAAAATGAAAGAAAGTAAATACAAATTTGTGAATACCTTTGATAATACTGTAAAAAAACAAATTATGTAAAAATAAATTGGAGGGAGAAAACAGTAATACAGATGATGTAGCGGGGGTATACATAATCAATTGCAACAATTGTGGAGACAAATATATGGTGGAATCAAGTAGGGGAATAAGGACTAGAATCCAAGAACACAGAAGGGCAGTACAACTTAACTCTCAGGGGAGTGCTATAGCTAGGCATTGTTGGGAAAATGACCATAGGATGGATTTTAAAAAACTGTAGGCTTATATACAAAAGCAATAAAATTAGTCACAGGAGGGTAGCAGAAGGAGCACTCATCAGAGAGATTAAAGTAATGGAAGGAAAAAAAGGTTTTACCTCAGAAGATCCCATAAGCCGAGCTTTGATATTAAAAGAAGCTAAGATTGACCCTGCTGACCTGGAGATTAGGTTTTCTGCCCAACAGACTTTTGGTGACCACTCCCTTACCACAAGGGTTAAACCCATTGACCATCAGCTCAGGATATCAGAGCGACAAGAGGGGATTAGCATCTCTCAAGGAAACCAGAACAGCCATCACATAAATGACAGCTCAACGAGAAGTTCCAGAAGATTGCTGGGCCTTGACCCAGACTGACAACCTACACATCTCCTGAAAATAGGCCACAGATAGGGCCTGAAAGTACTCGAGTGTGGAGTAAAATTAAATGTAAATACTTACAAGTAAACACGTTACACTGATTTTGTGGGCTTCTTTCTCTATGATCATAATTATTACCACATGTATCTTTAAATCATTTATAATTCGACACATACGTATGAGAATGCTTAACAAAAAAACAGTATAAAATAACACAAGAAAGCACATTATAATTTCTATATTCAGTTCTTAATATTTACCAGCAAATGGCTGTCTATGATGGCAGAAAGTTCCTTCATATTTACGTATGCAATTAACCTACTATCTACGCACGCGTGAATATATCTATTTATGACTGATCGTTTAATATTTCCATCTAGTCAACACTCTACAGTTTTCTTCATGATAAGAACAAATGTATTATTGTCTTGACTTACACAAACACTACGTCATCCGAGGGAGCGTGGTGGTAAGAACCTTTAAGAACGTAGGTGTAACCCACCGTCAAGAATTTTTTTTTCTAAGAGTATTTTTGAAAATGTGATCTTTCAAGTGTCAAAAGAATGTATATAAAAATTTTGCCTTTTGAAAATATTTTATCAAGTTACAACTTTCATTTTTTTTTCTTAGTGCCTCCCTGCATGGTTGCCCCCTTGACGTTTCGTATACTTTATCAAATTATTAAGATATTCGAAAATATACTGATATCTTTACAATAAAAAAGTAATAACATCGACAGGAACTTCAATATCAGACTTTTTCAATTCAACGCAAAGCTTTTCAAAACAATGTTTGCCCTCCATGAGTGCTAGCCTGTGTACAGCATCAGAAATCTCCCGCATTAGTACTAACTGCCAAAAAAATTACTAGAAGGTGATGCAAACTCCTCACTACTAACACAGTCTATCCAAGTATCATTCATTGGTATTTATTTATTCTTATTTCCTAACTCAGGTATCTCACACAATTTTTTGACAATATATCCCCCAATGTATTTAAGTGCCTCCTCCTCAATTACGCCCTCGTAATCTTTTTTTATTTCTGTGTTTGCTCTCAAAAGGTCTTCTTCCTTATCAAAAACATCTTTTTCTAAGTAAAAATCTAAATTTCTAAACATGTGTTGTTAAGACATATTTCTAATGCTAACCCTTTCTTTTGTTACATATTCATCTTCATTGGCAAATTCAAGGGATTTTTCAACCGAGTTGATATTACACTTTCCACTTATTACCTTCCGTAACAACAATTCTTTAAGTCGGAATTTAAAATTCAGTGCATTTGGATGATGATCATGATGACCATTCATTTGCCTTATAAACCCATAGAAATCTTCAAGGCAATACTTATTTAATTTTTGTGTCAGAGGCTTCTAACACTATTAAATAAACCAATGGTGGATTTGCATGAAAAAATTATTCCTTTCTCCAGAAATGAATATATACAATATATATATGTGTGTGTGTGTGTGTGTGTGTTTGTAAATATATATATTTGCTTTAGGAGTATTACCTCGATGACCTTGAGCAATTTGCCTGTTTGTTTTTCTACATAAATACCAGAAGCATTGCTTTTACCAAACTCTCCATACATACAAGAATTCATGACGTCGAGCCAATCATTCATTATAAAAGAATAAAATCGGACGTTTCATTCCAGTTTTGACACTTCAACAGTCCCCTTTCACCTAAATATACTGAAGTGGCCCATGATGTAGACGCCAGTTTCACCGCTAATTTAACGCACTGTCTTTGTTGACCAGTTACATTTAAATGCATTTCATTGATCTTATATGCAAGCCCATAGTCTGTTTTGGTTTTACTAAGCCTTTCTCGTATGCTAATTTGATTAAATGGGGAACATCAGAGAACGTTCAACGTTAATTCTGTCTACACGACAACAGGCATGTACCCAATGGTCTTTTTATGGCTTTTCTTTTTGCAAACGATGGTATTTTACATTGGAGTTTTTCGTTTTTTTTTCATGTGTATTAGAACAGCCAAATACCACGTAGTTACTTGGCATTATCACTGATAGAATAAATGAATGAATAAAAAGATATATGGGTACACAAAAAGTCCTGTTGTTCACCTTACGACTATGGGTAGCAAACAAAAACATAGTTTTGGTTAACCACATGTGAGACCAGGGCGCGAGACGTCATGGTATTGGGGATTCATACCCAAAACTGCGCGCTGGCTGACCTGTTGTATCTAGACCGTGAGGTAGTGTTGCTCACATGACGTGGCCTTCACCTTTACATCAGAGTTATCTTCTTCAATTTATGTCCAAACACTCATGTACCCATCATTATCGAGCTGTTTTGATCGCTTTACCCTAATTATTCACTTTCATTTCAGATAAAACACACTGCTTTTCGCAAGCTTCACAAATGCTCAAACAAGCATGGTAAACAGTATAACGTTTGGTAGCAAGATAAATGTAAACAAAACTGCTAATATTCCTTGTTTTTACTATCCTACTGTATTTCACTTAAAAGTATTTACTGCCTTTAAAGCATTTACTGCCTTTAAAGCTATTCACACGGTGAATAAGGCTTCTTGCAAACATGACAAATGTAAACGTTTTCATATTTTCACCAAAATCAGAACATAAAAATGAATTAGTATGAATTAGTATTTCCAGATTTATGCCATTTTCCTTGCTGGCACACAACAAAAAAAATCCTCCTGATTCCAACTAATCAAAGAGCACTGATACTGAACAATAAAGGTTAAAAGGTCTCTCAAGAGCAACAGCGGCAAGGGACAGGTCAATGCTATGGAGGAGTTATGGAGTTCCATTTGACAACGTCTGTATATCCTAGAGAGAGAGAGTAGAGAGAGAGAGACGAGCGAGAGAAGAGAGAGAGCGCCGATAGATTGATATAGAGAGAGAGAGGAGAGAGAGAGAGAGAGAGAGAGAGAGGGGGGGGGGGGGGGTAATTGGTGGTTGGATGGTTAACGACTGAATTGGCTGTTGGTGAGTTCTGGGTTGTCTGCTGGTGCAACTGGAGTTAGCTGTTAGAGTTCTGGTGATGATCAGTAGTGTTGGCAGCAGTCTGTGGAAAGTGTTGAGGATTTCTGCTTGTTGTTGGGTTTGATGTTAGTTGCTTGGAGTTATTGTGCCTGTGTTGGATTTGTTGTGCTCATGAGTTTTTGTTGAGTTATATGTGAGTTGTTGTGGTTGTGAGTTGTTGAGGGTTGTTGGTAAGCAGTTGTGATTTCATGGTATTGTTAGTGGGTGTTGGCTTGTTGTGTTGTTGTTTTTTTTTGTGTGTTAGTGATTGTGCAGTGGTCTTTTGTTGTGGTTGTGTTCCTAGTTTGTTGTGTTAAGTTGTGGTCCTTGGGTGTTGTTTGTTTGCTGTGTTGTTGAGTTGTGGTTGTATTCCTTGTTTGTTGTTGTGTTGTTGAGTTGTGGGGTTGTAGTCCTTGTGTGTTGTGTTGTGGGTTGTGGTTCTTGGTTTTTGGCTTGTAGTTGGTGGTGTCTCAGTGACCTTGACCAGCGGACAGCACAGCTCCTCGCCCTGAGTGTGTCAAGAAGTGGTTGGTAAGTACATGTGTTTGTGTTTTTTTGTTGTGTGTGTAGGTATAGGTCAATTGCCCTGTGCGTATTCTATAGTGTAAAGAGCAAAGTGTGATTGAAGGTGAGTTTAGTAGCTGGATTGATTAAGTTTATGTGGGGGGGGGCGGGGATTTGCCCTCTTACTTTTAAGCTTGTTATCCCACCACACTATTTTTTGGCGCCCGAACAGGGACTGTTGGTGCGGCAGCTGCAGGACAATTGGGGTAGTGAGCTGTGTGATTGGTGGAGAAAGTGAGGATGGAAGGGTTGAAGGAGTTGGAGAGGCTGAAGGAGTTGCGGTTGGCGAGGGAAGCCAAGGAAAGATTGGAGAATGAGAGGTTAAGGGTAGAGTGTGAGGAGCTGAAGAGCGAGTTAGAGGAAATGAGAGGAATGCTAAGGAGTGCAAAAGTGGAAATGAAAGAAGAGGTGAAAGGAGCTGAAGAGAGAATGGTTGAGAAAATGGACAATAAATTTATGGTAATGATGAATGCAGTGAATGAGATGATGCAGGAAATGATGAAGGTATTCATAGGAGAGGGAACTGTAGGAGGTAGGCCTACTGGGTCTTGTGACAGGCCAGGAGTGGTAAAGAAAATGAAAAAGCGAGCAGATGAGAGTACGAGTGACGAAGGTGATTTGGTTGTGATAGGTAAGGGAAAGAAGGAGAAGACACAGGATAAGGATAAACCTGAGGACAAGAATAAGACGGGGGCTGAGGAAGAAAAGAAAACTAAGGGTAAGAAGGCTAGTATGGGTGATGGACAGGATGAGACTAGGACGGAATACATTGGGGAAAGGGCCGAGAGTGATTTAGATAGCAGTGAGTGGAAACAGGCAGGTACAAAGAAGAAGGGTAAGAAGAGTGTAGTCAAGAGTATGGACATGAGTATGGAAGTTGACTTGTTGTATTCAGAAGAGGGAAAGAGGGGTCAGAATGGAAGTAGCGAAAGTGAGAGTGAGCAGGAAGTACAAGAAGTTGTGTATATGAGAGAGGTACCCCGATGTGCACAATACGAGGAATATGGTAATAGGGACATAGGGGACTTTTTTAAGGAATATGGAGGTATTGTGAGGCAAAGTATAGGGATAACAAGAGAGTCTGGGCAAGAGAGTTAGGTAGTTTTTTGACTGGATTTTTGTTGAGTATATATGGGGTAATGAGTGTAGGGAATGTGCCGTATGAGTGTGTGAAAGCTAGGATTGTAGAACACACAAAGAGGATAATGAGTAGCGTTAGATATAGGAGAAAGCAAGATTTTGAAGAGGCAAGAATGAATGTTGGTGAATCGTTGTCAATGTATGTCTGTAGGTTAGAAACGTTGCCCAGGAAAAAGTTTGGGGACGAAGGGATAAGTGAGTGTAAGGAGTTAGTACAAAAGTTGTTGGCACCTGTGCCAGAGAGTGCATATGAGTTTAAAAATCTGAAACGTAAGGAGAAAATGCAATGGACAAATGAAAGGTTGACATGGAACCACATTTTAGAAATTGTAGAAGATTACGAGTTTGATAGGTATATGAAAGAGAGTAGGAGTGTTAGTGTTAGGAAAGAAATAGCTGAGGTTGTACCAGAGTTTAAAAGCTATAGGAAGGCAGTTTTGTAAGGGCCGAGGTAAATGGTAGAGCGAGTGGTTGATAGGAGCGTAAAGGCAAGTAACGTGAGTGTAGTTAGCCCTAAAAGAGATAGGAGTGAGAGTGTTGGAAGAGTAAGGTCAGTTAGTTGTGAGCAAGAGCAGCAGTGTTATAGATGTGGTAAGCCAGGACATGGGAAGAATGAATTTCGGTGGGCGTTAGGAGCATGTTTCAGGTGTGGGCAAACAGGGCATTTAGTGAGAGTGTAAGAAAGATAGGGATATTAAATGTTACAGGTGCGGACAGGTAGGGCACATAGCTAGTGGATGTTGGGGTACCCGTACGAACGTGGTTTGCAGCAACTGCGGGAAGAACGGGCATTATGCTAGGATGTGTAAGGAACAGTGTGCGAAGTGCGTTGAATGTGGAATGGAAGGTCATGTGGAAAGTGTGTGTAGGCGAAAGAGGATGACAGGGGGGGGTCCAGGGTTAGGGGGAAAAAATTCAGGGAAACTAACGCTGAAAAGGGGATTGAAAAAGGGGGAAATTAAAGGGTTTGGGGGGGTTCCTTCTTAGGTATTGTGGGGGGGGGGGGGGAGGGGTAACCAGCTTTTTTGATTTGTTGGGAGAATGGGGGAATTTGGGTGGGAGTGGAGGTGGGTTTTGGGAAGGTTAAATAAACAAAAAAATGTGAGCGAGGGCAATCAGTGAGCAAACGGACATGGGAGACCAGCAGTTGGTGTTGGTTGAGTGTGGAAGAAAGCAGAAGGAGGTAAGGAAAGAGAATGAAAGGGAGAAAGGTAAGCTGCATTATAGAGGGGTTAGTGTTAGGGTAAAAATGGTGGATAAGGCATATAATACGAATGACTTTGAGGGGAGGAATAATACATATAGTGTGTGGGTTTGAATTGTCAGAGTTTAGTGAAGTTTCACCAGGAAGGGAATCAGGTGGCAAGGATGTAGTTGGCAGTATGAATGAGTCTCTTCAGGAGTTGGCAGGAGTGTAAATGAGGTAAGTGATTTGGTGGCAGAGTTACAAGAGATATTTGGACAAGAGTTAGAAGAGGTAGATGAGATAGTGAATGGGATTTGGGAGGATGGTTGTGAGGGAGATGGTAATGGTAGTCTGACTGGAGGTGGTCTGGGAGAAGTTGATGGCAGCGTAACTGAGAGTGTGTATGAGGCCCCTCAAACAAGATCCAGGGGGCCTGCGTCCGAGCATCCGTGGGTGTTGTGAGTGTAAAGAGACGTTGTCAAATATAACGGGGGAGGAAATATGGAGGGGTTATGGAGCTCCATTTGACAACGTGTGTGTGTCAGAGAGAGAGACGAGAGAGAGAGGAGAGAGAGAGAGAGAGAGGAGAGAGGGGGGGGGGGGGTAATTGGAGGTTGGATGGTTAACGACTGAATTGGCTGTTGGTGAGTTTCTGGTTGTCTGCTGGTGCAGCTGGAGTTAGCTGTTAAGAGTTCTGTGTTTTAGTCAGTCTTTGGTGAGAGCTGGTAATGATCAGTAGTGTTGGCAGTGGTCTGTAGAAAGTGTTGAGGATTGCTGCTTGTTGTTGGGTTTGATATTAGTTGCTTGGAGTTGTTGTGCCTGTGTTGGATTTGTTGTACTTATGAGTTTTTGTTGAGTTATATGTGAGTTGTTGGGGTTGTGAGTTATTGAGGGTTGTTGGTGAGCAGTTGTGATTTCTTGGTGTTGTTAGTGGGTGTGTGTGTGTGTGTTGGCATATTGTGTTGTTGGTTTTTTGTGTTAGTGATTGTTTGTGCAGTGGTCTTTTGTGGTGGTTGTGTTCCTTGTTTGTTGTGTTAAGTTGTGGTCCTTGGGTGTTGTTGAGTTGTGGTTGTATTTCCTTGTTTGTTGTTGTGTTGTTGAGTTGTGGGGTTGTGGTCCTTGTGTGTTGTGTTGTTGTGTTGTGGGTTGTGGTTCTTGGTTTTTGGCTAGTAGTTGGTGGTGTCTCAGTGACCTTGACCAGCGGACAGCACAGCTCCTCGCCCTGAGTGTGTCAAGAAGTGGTTGGTAAGAACATGTGTTTGTGTTTTTTTGTTCTGTGTGTAGGTATAGGTCAATTTTCCTGCGTGTATTTTATAGTGTATAGAGGAAAGTGTGACTGAAGGTGAGTTTGGTAGCTTGATTGATTAAGTTTGTGCGCGCGCGGAGGGGGGGGGGGGCCGGGATTTGCTCGCTTCCTTTTAAGCTTGTTACCACAATGCCTAGTGACAGAATAGATAAACATGATCAACAAAAAAGGATCCTCTCCTCCTCTGATGAAACCTACAGAGTTGTCTACGAAAGATGCCATACAGGCACTGAATTCCTATATAAAATGTTCCGTTCTTACATTCGATTTTTTTCTGTTTAGCAGCAATAGCCTACGGTTTATCAATTCACGTTTGCATTTGATGCCAATCAGCTTGGGGCTAACCCCTTTCAAAACTAGTCCCTTTTTAAGTATGTGGAATGAAGGTATCTCGGTTGAAGCTTCGGGTTGTAACTTGACGTCTTAACCGTCTTTTAATTAACTAATTTTTACAGTATGGATGCATTAATATATAGTCAGTATGCTGCCCATTTTGTCTTGATTATAATATCTTAGTATTTTTTTATTTTGTAATTTTAACATTAAGCTGCTTAGGCAGTAGTTTGTAACTTCCACTGTCTGCTCCTCGCCGGTTGTTAGCTCGCGTAATGTGTATGAACAATTGTTTTATTTTTAATTATTACCCCGTATTTTGCCTAAGGGGTTCTTTGGTTTCGATATGTTGATGACATATTCTTGTTTGGTCCATGTGCAAAAATTTGAACAGATTTTTAGACAAGTTAAATAATTTGGTACCTTCCAATGAATTCACCATTGAAGAAAATAATTGTTAATTGCCGTTTTTAGATGTTTTGGTTCATAGAAGGGATAGAAACTTTGTGTTTGATACTTACAGGAAACCTACCAATGTTTGTTCTTATACCCACTACTATTCAGACTACCATGTTAATTGTAAAACTCTGTTTTTTTTTTTTTTTTTTTTTTTAAGCATGTTTTTAAGGGCATTACGGATATGCAGTCTGGAATTCCTATATTCAGAGAATTGTAAAATTTATGATGTAGGAAATAGATTAAAATAACCAAAGTTTTAAATAGACAAATCTTTGCAGAAAGCTAGCAATATTTTTTATTCCAGTAACAATAGGGAGCCTTTTGTGAGAGAAAATATGTTTGACACTGCCATATAATGTAAGTCTTTCTTTTATTAAAAAATTACTGAAAAATTTCAAGATAAATGTGGTATACAAAAATTCAGAAACGCTTCAAAATATCATTGTACGTAATTCTCCAAAACAAACTAGTTTATTTTGTATGGTATTTTTACGTTGCATGGAACCAGCGGTTATTCAGCAACAGGACCAACAGCTTTACATGACTTCCGAACCCCGTCGAGAGTGAACTTCTATCACCAGAAATACACCTCTCTCAC
This sequence comes from Macrobrachium nipponense, assembly GCF_015104395.2. Lineage (NCBI taxonomy): Eukaryota > Metazoa > Arthropoda > Malacostraca > Decapoda > Palaemonidae > Macrobrachium > Macrobrachium nipponense. The sequence goes on from NC_061105.1 coordinate 31,922,703, forward strand.
TCCTCAATGGAATCGAACTCACGACCACCGAGGTGGGACGCCAACACCATACCAACCAAGCCACTGAGGCACCAAAACAAACTAGTGGCTGTATTTACACTATTCCTTGTGCTGGGTGTAATAACAAATGCCTTGGTCAAACTGGTAAAGAACTAGATTACCGTCTAAAACAACACCGTTACGCGGTTCAAACAGGTCAATCGACAAGTGCTTTATTTGTACACATGAATGATTTTAACCTTAGTATAAACTGGAATAATTCATCTGAGGTAATTTTTTGTACCCATATTGTAAAAAGAAATATAATTGAATCTGCCTTTATTAAGCATTTTAAAAATCAACTTACGAATATGACTTCAAGTCTTTTTAAATTAGATAGTTATGTTGTTTATAAAACTGTAGGGAAATACAATGTCACCTTTTAGCAACAGCCTCTTATACTAACTGCAGTTTCAGTCCTTAAGCACTTTTAAAATATTCTCACGTGTTTGGTAGTGACAATTTGTAATGATGGTTTGCTTGTTAATGGCTTTGATCTTTGTTTTGTGAAATTTTCTTGATTATGATTCTATTTATTTATTTTACTTTGTACCTCGAAGAAGTGTACGCAATACACGAAAATGCTTGGTACCTGGTCTTTAATTTTTCACTTTCATGTGGCTATTTACGTACATATTTGTCACGTGCTGTTTGGTGACTTATTGCCGATAAATTTTAATTCATAAATATACGTAGCCGTCTGCAGCCTGACATCGGAATATAGAATATATCTCTAAAAAATTAACCCTTTAGGTAATTCCACATACAAATAGCCTAGTTTCCCACTTAGCCTACTACTAGCTACGTTCTGACATTGCTTTTTATCATTTTATTACTCACATATTTTAACTTCATCATTTTATAACTTTATTTATTATAAATTTCTTTAAAATAGTTAAAATAGTGTACTTTAACACATTTAGTCAGTCTATATTCCAGAGTTAGCCTTCCCAATTGTAAGTCTAAATACAGTATTAAACTTCTCAGAATCTGCACTTTATTATCGGTGACTTTCATATCCAAAATTTCGAAGCTTCATAATTATCACTATTAGTTTCTTAGTTGATTCTTAATGTAGAGGATAAAGAAATGAACAAAATAATGAATGAATTTTGGTGATAACTGCATTTGAATGTCGCTGTCAAACCGTAAACAAATCACAGCGGCGCCATCTATTGAGGAAAATGAACAGTAAACTATTGGCTAACGAAATAAAGATTTTCTAGCATGACTAAAGATTTATACTTGCATTTCTTGTCTCTAGCATTATATAATCTCATGGGTGGCATTAATGGCATATCGAATAAGTAAATACACAGTTACATAAAAGACATTGTAAGGACAACGCTTTTTCCCTATTTTCATCGAACCCAATCATCAAGTCGCATTGTTCTTACTTCCGTCCCATAGAGCGTTCCGCGGCCTTTCCACCGATGTATAACACATGCAATTCCATTATTTGTACGCCTTAATATATCTAAATGTATGTCTGTAAGAAAATGATATTGTTAAGATACAATGAAGTTTTATACATACTTACCTGGCAGATATATACGATTAAGGGCCCACCCAGCCTCCCCTCAGGAGACAGGTGGAAGAGAAAATCTGGCTCAGAAAACGGGAATGGTCTGGATTCCGCCACCCAGCGGCGGGAATGGTAGATCACCTGACCTACCTGTAGCGTGTGCCGCGAGTTTTGAATTCTGTCGGGACGACGGAGTCTATAGCTAAGTATATATCTGCCAGGTAAGTATGTATAAAACTTCATTGTATCTTAACAATATCATTTTTATACATGCAACTTACCCGGCAGATATATACTTAGCTGATTGACACCCTTGGTGGAGGGTAAGAGACAGCTATATACACATACAAAAATAACAAATTTTAATAACGGGAAACAACAATTGTTGTAGGATATCAATCCTTGGTTCTTACCTGTTTGGGCAGAAGACTTCATGATTACTGTCATTTAGTCTGCATGCCTCAAGAGCTTCAGCGAGGTAAACAACCTATGACCGAACAGCCCTTCTGGATCATGTCAATGGGGGCTAGCCCGCTTACGCGACAGAACCTGCATGGATCGTACCAATGGGGCTTACCCACTTACATGGCAGAGCCTGACCTGTATCTTATCTATGGGGGCTAGCCCTCTTACATGACAGAGCTTTAGGCTTTACATAATGCACAACGAGGAGACCAAAAGTTAATCCCGACCACCTGACCTTCCTAACCATGTTAAATCTAGGAACTGAAAGGGGTTATTCCTATACCCTCTTCCAGTCAACCATAAAAACCAAACACCATAATGTTAAAATTACATAAACTAAACTAATTAGGATTAACCTCAGCTCCTCCTCCCAGCACTAAATCCGCAGAAACATACGCTCCAGTGAAAAGCACTTCTCATAAGTAACTCTCACATCCCTTAGATAATGAGAGGCGAACACCGAGTTACACTTCCAATACGTGGACTCTATTAGGGCTTGAAGGGACCACGTTTTATGAAAAGCCATTGAGGTTGCTATGGCCCTCACTTCGTGTGCTTTCACTCTGAGGAGCTTAAATTGTTCTTCACCACATTTAAGATGCGCTTCCTTAATAATGTCTTTAATGAAAAACGTAAGGGCGTTTTTTGAAATCGGTCTTGTCGGATCCTTGACCGAACACCAAAGACTTTCTTGCGTACCTCCCAAAAGAGACTTTCTTTGTAAATAAAATTTTAGCGCTCTTACTGGACAAAGGGTCTTCTCCTGTTCTTCCCCCGTAAGAGAAGAGAGTGCTTTCACTTCGAAGCTTCTAGGCCACGGTTTTGATGGGTTTTCGTTCTTGGCTAAGAAGAGAGGTTTAAATGAGCAAATTGCAGCCTCCTTCTTAAAACCCACTCTGCCTTCTAACGCTTGAAGCTCACTCACCCTTTTTGCCGTGGCTAAGGCGAACAGGAATAGAGACTTCCTTGTCAAATCTCTAAAAGAAGAATTATTGGCAGGTACGAATTTTTCAGACATAACATAATGAAGCACAATATCCAAGTTCCAACTGGGATTCTTATTATTCTGACTTTTTGAGGTCTCGAAAGACCTAATAAGATCATGTAGGTCCTTATTGTCCGACACATCCAGACCCCTATGCCTAAAAACCGAGGCCAGCATACTTCTATACCCCTTGATCGTAGATACAGCTAGGCCACACTTTCTTCTAAGGTAAAGAAGAAAATTTGCAATGTCGGTTATAGAGGTACTGGAAGAGGATACCTCATGCGTCCTGCACCATCTTCTAAACACCTCCCACTTCGACTGGTACACCCGTAACGTGGATGTTCTCCTAGCTCTTGCGATTGCTTTTGAAGCTTCTCGAGAAAACCCCCTCGCTCTAATGAGTCCTTCGATAGGCAGTCAGACTTAGAGCGGGGAGGTTTTTGTGATACCTGTCGAAGTGGGGTTGTTTGAGAAGATCGTTCCTTAGTGGGAGCGATCTGGGAAGATCCACCATCCACTCCAGCAACTCTGTCACCCAATCTAGGGCTGGCCAAAAGGGGGCGATCAACGTCAATTTCGTTCCCTCTGAGGAGGCGAACTTCCTTATTACTTCCCCTACTAGTTTGAAGGGGGGAAAAGCGTACCTGTCTATTCCCTTCCAATCCATGAGGAGGCCGTCTATCGCTATTGCTCTTGGATCTGCGATCGGGGAGCAATAATTCTCCAACCTCTTGTTCCAGTTGGTTGCGAACAAGTCTATGTTCAGCCTTCCCCATAACCCCCATAACTGATCGCACACTTGAGGGTTGAGAGTCCATTCGGTGGGGAGTACTTGGTTTCTTCTGCTTAGCAGATCCGCTCGAACATTTCTCTCTCCCTGAATAAATCTCGTTAGCAGAGAGATCTGTTTCTCTTGCGCCCAAAGCAACAACTCGCTGTCTCGTAAAGGGAGAATGAATGGGTTCCCCCTTGCTTCTGATATACGCTAGGGCTGTCGTGTTGTCGGAATTGACCTGAATGATCGATCCTGAGATCTGTTTTTGAAAGTGCACGAGAGCTAAGTGAATGGCTTTCAACTCTTTTTTGTTTATGTGCCAGGACACCTGAGCTCCTTCCCAGGTTCCCGACACTTCTTCCAAACCCAACGTTGCTCCCCACCCTACGTCCGACGCGTCTGCAAACAACGCTCGGAGAGGGCTCTTTATGTGTAAGGATATTCCTTGACCGAGTTTCTTCGGGTCTAACCACCACCGAAGATCTTGCTTGGTCTTGTCTGTGATCCTGAATGATTCTTCGAGGTCCTGGGAACTCTGATCCCAGTTCTCCTTCAGATAATACTGAAGGGGTCTTAGGTGCAGTCTCCCTAGGGAAACGAAAACTGCTCCCAACGAGGATATGGTTCCCAGCAAACTCATCCATTCCCTCGCGGAGCAATGCTCTTTCCCTAGAAACACTGACACCTTTGTAAGGCAGTGTTCTATTCTCTCTGTTGATGGAGATGCTAGAAAACCCCGAGAATCCATCTGAATCCCCAGATAAACTATGTTCTGCTGGGGATCCAGCTGGGACTTCTTGAGGTTGACTAGGAGTCCCAGTGACTGCGTCATCTTTAATGTTACCGAAAGGTCCTCCAGACACTGATCCTTCGACTTTGCTCGTATCAGCCAGTCGTCCAAATACATCGAGATCCTGATTCCTTCTAAATGTAGCCAATGCACCACATTCCTTAGGACACCCGTGAAGACTTGAGGGGCCGTCGCCAGTCCGAAGCAAAGCGCTCGAAATTGAAAAACTCTTCCCTGTGACATGAATCTGAGGTATTTCCTTGATGCCGGATGAATTGGCACATGGAAATATGCATCTTGAAGGTCCAGGGATACCATCCAGTCCCCTGGACGAAGAGCAGAAAGTACAGAGGAAGAAGTCTCCATCGAGAACTTCTTCTTGATCACAAAAACGTTCAGCGCCACTTTACGTCCAAAAACCGGCCTTCCACACCCGCCCGAGGCTTTTAGTACCAGGAATAGACGGTTGTAGAAACCTGGTGAATGGAAATCTTGAACCGGTTCTATTGCCCTCTTCTGCAACATAAGTTCTACTGCTTGAATCCTGGCGCCTGCTTGACTCCTGGCGCTTGTCGTGACTCCTGGTAGGCTCTTGACGCCTCTCACTAGACTCCTGGCGTCTGGTAGGCTCTATACGCCTGCTATATTCTTGGCGCCTACTAGGCTCTGTCAACTCCTGGCGTTTGAAAATATCCTGCTTCTTAGGCTCTTGACACCTATCCTGATCCTCAGTAGAGGAGTCCGACTCCTGACCTCTCCGAAAAGACGCAGCTGATCGTTTGCTCTGCGAGCGGCTACCGCTGGGAACTTTCTTCCTATACAAAGGAGAGGATTGCTTAAAGGGAGAACGAGAGAGTCTCTCAGGTGACGAGCGCCTCCTAGAGTGAGAAACCTCTCTTCTACCAGGAGAAGAAAACTTCGATCTCTTCACTGGAAGGGAGGAGTCTTTCCTTCGAGACGAATCCGTATGTAGAGCGCCTACCAGGGAGGATATTTGTTCCTGTAGATTAAGCAGGAAAAGTTTAGTCGGGTCTTGAGGCGCTGGAGACGGTCTTCTCGCCTTCTTACTACTCGAAGGAAAATTCTCTGGAAAGCGCTCAGGGCTCGAATCAAAAGCGTCTCCTTTTGGCGCAACCCACGATCTCTTCAGCGGACGAGACTTCGAAGCAGAGCTCCATCCACGCCTTGACGAGGAGGAGTCCGACGCAGAAAAACACTCTTCCAGGATGCCTTTTCTACGGCTATCCAAGGCAGCCTGGGTCGTTACTTCAGGATCTGCCGAAGGGATGCCTGATCGTTGGGGATGCTCCACATCCTCCCTGCGGCTTTTGACATTCCTCCTCCCCTGGTCCTGGGAGTTTGGAAGCAGTCTAGGCCTAGGAGCAATGCAGAGCCGATCAGACGCCCCCTCCACTGCACTGGGGTCACTGTATTCACTGACACTCTTACCTTGTGTTTCCATAGCTTTAAGCTGATCCTGAAGCTCCCTGATCAAGGATCTCATTCTTTCCATTTCTGAAAATGAATCCTTAGATTCAACGCAGGGAGAAGGGGCTGAGGTTATGGGAGAAACATCATCTAGCTTGTTAGTTTCTAATTCAGGCTCAAAAGAACAGGATCTACTCGAGCTTCTAGCTGAAGCTTTCCTAGCTCTATCCTTCTCTCTTTTCTTAATATAAGAAGCTAAATCCTTCCATCCTTGCTCCGTAAGCCCTTCACATTCAGCACAAGTTCTATCAAATGCACATTCAGAACCTCTACATTTAATACAAAGTGTATGAGGATCTACCTCTGCTTTAAACAACCTAGTTCTGCATTCGTCCCTTGCACACACCTTAAACTTAGGTGTTACCTTAACTTCAGCCATATTATAGAAAAAACCAAATCCAAGTCCTAATCCAGTCCAAAATAAGAGTATACCAATCCCGAGAACAAACAAGAGTACTTCACCAAATGAGTCCAACCAATTCTCGGCAAATGAGCAGAATTCCAATCAGGAGAGACCAAACAACAGTTGTTGCCGGCCTCAGCGACAGAGAAAATCTGGCTCAGAAAACGGGAATGGTCTGGATTCCGCCACCCAGCGGCGGGAATGGTAGATCACCTGACCTACCTGTAGCGTGTGCCGCGAGTTTTGAATTCTGTCGGGACGACGGAGTCTATAGTTAAGTATATATCTGCCAGGTAAGTTGCATGTGTAAAAACACAAATTTACTGTCTCAGAGTCATTTCTGTTCGCGGTGCGAGACTGCACTACTTATCCGTCCGCACCTGTCTATGTCAACCCAGTTTGTCTGTAAATAAATTATCAGTAACCAGCTGCCTGTCTTAATCTCTGGTCCTCACAACTGGTGACCTCCCGGAGTTGGTGACGCAGCGGTTTACGTCCAGCCTTTAATGGACTAATTACGGCCGCTCACCTTCAGAGAACCTTTAACGGACTCAATACAGCGCCACAGTTTAGGTCTCTGAAAACTCCACTACGAGGACGACACCAACGCCATTAACGGACTAATCGAGGCACTACTTCCCAGCGTGTTTTGGCATTTATTTCGAGGACGGGTAGCTGGGTGCTGGTCAGCCAACACAAAATTCAGGCAGTGGTACAGAAACATCTATCCGACGTCGCGGCCTCCTTTGCCTCACCTGGGGAACGCCAGATATCTTCTCAGCCCGCCGAACCTGCAGGCCTCCTCGGTTCTTCCCCCGGCGCCATTGCCGCACCTGCAAGTCCCCAGACGACCTCCCCTTCCTGCCGGCGCCGCTGCTACACCCAGAGACGTGCTTTACCCACCCGACGTCGCTGCCGCACATGTGGGCCTGCTCAGCCCCCCCCCGACGTCGCTGCCTGTGGGCCTCCCCTGCCTGCCGACGCCATTGCTACACCGAAGGACCTGAACCCGTGACACTGCCGTTACTCCTGGGGCTCGCTCGGCCTTCCTGACGTCGATGCCATGCCTGTGGACCAGCTCACCATTTCCAACGCTGCCGCCTGTAGTCCTCCTCGGCCCATCGATACCGCTGCCACGCCTGTGGGCCTCCCCTGCCTGCCGATGCTGCTGCCTGTGGGTTTCCTCGACCTGCTGACGCCGCTGCCCACCTGTTGTTCCGCTCTGCCCGCGGGACGCCGCTACCTGTGGGTTTCCTCGACCTGCCGACGCCACTGCTCACCTGTTGTTCCGATCTGCCCGCGGGCCACCGCTGCCGCGCTGGGGACTTCCTCAGCCCAACCTACGCCACTGCCGCACCTGGGATCCCCACAGCCCGTCCCACTCCACCACCACACACAATGCAGCTCTCTCTCTCTGGCAGTCTTGGTCGCCCCAACGTACAGTAGAACCCCCCACGCTACCACCAGGGGAGGCATCCTGCCAGTCAGCAAAACCGAAGGACTCTACACTCAATGACGCCCCACAACAAGTGTCACAAGGACACGGGGTTGACCCCTGCCTCCAATTGTCATCCAATAATTATTCCATAACCATTGTCTTGGGGGGGGGGGAGTATTTGTAAGGACAACGCTTTTTCCCTATTTTCATCGAACCCAATCATCAAGTCGCATTGTTCTTACTTCCGTCTGATAGAGCCTACTGCAGCCTTTCCGCCGATGTATAACACATGCAATTCCATTATTTGTACGCCTTAATATATCTAAATGTATGTCTGTAAGAAAACACAAATTTACTGTCTCAGAGTCATTTCTGTTCGCGGTGCGAGACTGCACTACTTATCCATCCTCACCTGTCTATGTCAACCCAGTTTGTTTGTAAATAAATTATCAGTACCCAGCTGCCTGTATTAATCTCTGGTCTCACAACTTATCAAAATGGTCTCTCAAGCACATACAAAGTAAGGAATTTGTGCTTGACAAATGTCTCATTGTTTTGATTAAAAGTTAAAAAGTTTGGCTTGGTTGAGCATTCTCAGGTGGAATATTTAAAAATATATATTTATTCTTCCAAGGTTAATATCAAAAACAGATTTGACTTCACATATTTACATTACTAACAACTATTTTCATACAAACAAAGGATATATGGCATAATATTTGCTGCCTTGATGTTGTAAACAATACATGGCACGTTCCAGTTGGCGGCAGAACGATCTAATGGCTGCTGATTTAAAATCAAGCCAAACCACGGGAGTTTCCAGACCATAGAATGCCCGTTTCAAGATATTCAACTGTATTAATAAATTTCTAAATTATATCATATATGTAGTATACAATATGCTGTAGGCTAGGTTGTACATATGATATATGTACAATGAAAACATCATCATCGTATACACGAGGCTAACTTGTTAAATGTTATTCAATTTCTCTTTGTACTGAATTATCATAAGCCAATGTGCATTGAACCAAGAGAATTAACTGTTCTCCGATTCCAGAACCACTAGCGTGGAGAACAGATGCGATGCTGCTATATTGGGCAGGACTGGACGATTGCGCTTTTCCTCTCTTCGGAATGATAAGAGAGATCTTATACAAGCTTCAATCGCACCAGAATGTGACAATGACCCTAGTAGCGCCATTCTGACCCAGGAAAAAGCAGTTCTTGGACCTTCTCAATCTGCTGGTGGATTTACCAGACTACCTCCACAAAATCTATCGCTTCTCAGACAACCCCATTAAAACCGATACCACAAAGGTTGTCCGCTCTGGCCCTGACAGGATTCAGACTGTCAGGAACCTGGTCTGAGCAAAAGGGTTTCCGCGAAGGGCGTCAGAAGCTATTGCTAGCTGCAGAAGAAGCTCTTCTGCCGAGCTTTACCAGTCCCAGTTTTAGGTCATGGTGCAGACGACCTAGCATCTCTTCTTCTGAAGCATCTATAACAGAAATTGCGGAATTTTGTTATTTCTGAGGGACACCAAGAAGTTACATCAGTTTCCAAGCATAGAGGCCTCGACATTCGTCTTTAGTTCCTCCATGATTTCCAAGCATGAAGAAGTGGAATGGAATTGGATGTAGTTTTAAGGTGGCTCAACGGTCCCCAATTCGAACCATTGAATTCGTCAACCATGAGAAACTTAACCAGGAAGACACTATTCCTAGTCACCTTAGCCACAGCGGGCAGAGTAAGTGAGAGTCCCCAAGGCCGGAGAAGTCTCCTTGGGAGGAGGCAGAAACTCCCAAAGAAGGAACTTCTCCTGTCGCATAAAACCTGTAGTTTTATTTGCAGCTTCAAACTGAGGGAAGGCAAACGAAGCCTTGCCTAGCTCCCTCTTCTTAGCCAGCCACTCTTCTCTTCTTTCAGTGCTTTCTTCGAGGACTGGTTTCGGTAATCCTGAAGGCGTTGATCTCCTATCTTCACAAACATCGATGGAGGGGAAGAAGGCGAAGCTGATTAAAAAAAAAAAAAACAAAAAAAATCCAGATAACGTCTGCAACAGGAACCTTAACAGACTAGAATAAGCAGAAGAGGTCTTTGAATCCTGGTCTTGGGTTTCCTCTTCCGACATGCCGGCCGACACCCAGTCTTCCTCTTCCGTCTGGCTCGTTGTCTTCTTCAAAAAGGACCATCAATTCTTGAAGCTGCTATTTAAATGGGTCCAAAGCGGAATCCTCTAGCAAGGGTTTGGCCTTCGAATCATCCTTGAGATAACAAGAGAGTCTGGGCAAGAGAAGTTAGGTAGTTTTTTGACTGGATTTTTGTTGAGTATGTATGGGGTAAGAGTGTAGGAATGTGCCGTATGAGTGTGTGAAAGCTAGGATTGTAGAACATACAAAGAGGATAATGAGTAGCGTTAGATATAGGAGAAAGCAAGATTTTGAAGAGGCAAGAATGAATGTGGTGAATCGTTGTCAATGTATGTCTGTAGGTTAGAAACGTTGCCCAGGAAAAAGTTTGGGGACGAAGGGATAAGTGAGTGTAAGGAGTTAGTACAAAAGTTGTTGGCACCTGTGCCAGAGAGTGCATATGAGTTTAAAAATCTGAAACGTAAGGAGAAAATGCAATGGACAAATGAAAGGTTGACATGGAACCACATTTTAGAAATTGTAGAAGATTACGAGTTTGATAGGTATATGAAAGAGAGTAGGAGTGTTAGTGTTAGGAAAGAAATAGCTGAGGTTGTACCAGAGTTTAAAAGCTATAGGAAGGCAGTTTTGTAAGGGCCGAGGTAAATGGTAGAGCGAGTGGTTGATAGGAGCGTAAAGGCAAGTAACGTGAGTGTAGTTAGCCCTAAAAGAGATAGGAGTGAGAGTGTTGGAAGAGTAAGGTCAGTTAGTTGTGAGCAAGAGCAGCAGTGTTATAGATGTGGTAAGCCAGGACATGGGAAGAATGAATTTCGGTGGGCGTTAGGAGCATGTTTCAGGTGTGGGCAAACAGGGCATTTAGTGAGAGAGTGTAAGAAAGATAGGGATATTAAATGTTACAGGTGCGGACAGGTAGGGCACATAGCTAGTGGATGTTGGGGTACCCGTACGAACGTGGTTTGCAGCAACTGCGGGAAGAACGGGCATTATGCTAGGATGTGTAAAGAACAGTGTGCGAAGTGCGTTGAATGTGGAATGGAAGGTCATGTGGAAAGTGTGTGTAGGCGAAAGAGGATGAGTCAGGTTGGGAATTCAGGAAACTAAGTGAAAAGGGGATTAAGTTGGGTGGGTCCTCTAGTATGTGACAGTGTGTTCGGGAGAATGGGATGAGTGAGTGGTTTGGAGTTAATAAATGTGAGCCGAGCATCAGTGAGCAAACGGACATGGGAGACCAGCAGTTGGTGTTGGTTGAGTGTGGAAGAAAGCAGAAGGAGGTAAGGAAAGAGAATGAAAGGGAGAAAGGTAAGCTGCATTATAGAGGGGTTAGTGTTAGGGTAAAAATGGTGGATAAGGCATATAATACGAATGACTTTGAGGGGAGGAATAATACATATAGTGTGTGGGTTTGAATTGTCAGAGTTTAGTGAAGTTTCACCAGGAAGGGAATCAGGTGGCAAGGATGTAGTTGGCAGTATGAAGAGTCTCTTCAGGAGTTGGCAGGAGTGTAAATGAGGTAAGTGATTTGGTGGCAGAGTTACAAGAGATATTTGGACAAGAGTTAGAAGAGGTAGATGAGATAGTGAATGGGATTTGGGAGGATGGTTGTGAGGGAGATGGTAATGGTAGTCTGACTGGAGGTGGTCTGGGAGAAGTTGATGGCAGCGTAACTGAGAGTGTGTATGAGGCCCCTCAAACAAGATCCAGGGGGCCTGCGTCCGAGCATCCGTGGGTGTGTGATGTGTAAAGAGACGTTGTCAAATATAACGGGGGAGGAAATATGGAGGGGTTATGGAGCTCCATTTGACAACGTGTGTGTGTCAGAGAGAGAGAGAGAGAGAGAGAGAGAGAGAGAGAGAGAGAGAGGGGGGGTTAGAGAGAGAAGAGGGGGGGGGCGAGAGGGGGGGGGGGGGGGGGGGGGGGGGTAATTGGAGGTTGGATGGTTAACGACTGAATTGGCTGTTGGTGAGTTCTGGGTTGTCTGCTGGTGCAGCTGGAGTTAGCTGTTAAGAGTTCTGTGTTTTTAGTCAGTCTTTGGTGAGAGCTGGTAATGATCAGTAGTGTTGGCAGTGGTCTGTAGAAAGTGTTGAGGATTGCTGCTTGTTGTTGGGTTTGATATTAGTTGCTTGGAGTTGTTGTGCCTGTGTTGGATTTGTTGTACTTATGAGTTTTGTTGATTATATGTGAGTTGTTGGGGTTGTGAGTTATTGAGGGTTGTTGGTGAGCAGTTGTGATTTCTTGGTGTTGTTAGTGGGTGTGTGTATGTGTTGGCTTATTGTGTTGTTGGTTTTTTGTGTTAGTGATTGTTTGTGCAGTGGTCTTTTGTGGTGGTTGTGTTCCTTGTTTGTTGTGTTAAGTTGTGGTCCTTGGGTGTTGTTGAGTTGTGGTTGTATTCCTTGTTTGTTGTTGTGTTGTTGAGTTGTGGGGTTGTGGTCCTTGTGTGTTGTGTTGTTGTGTTGTTGTGTTGTGGGTTGTGGTTCTTGGTTTTTGGCTAGTAGTTGGTGGTGTCTCAGTGACCTTGACCAGCGGACAGCACAGCTCCTCGCCCTGAGTGTGTCAAGAAGTGGTTGGTAAGAACATGTGTTTTTGTTTTTTTGTGTTCTGTGTGTAGGTATAGGTCAATTGTCCTGCGTGTATTTTATAGTGTATAGAGGAAAGTGTGCTGAAGGTGAGTTTTGGTAGCTGATTGATTAAGTTTGTGCGCGACGCGGAGGGGGGGGGGGGGGGGGCGGGATTTGCTCGCTTCCTTTTAAGCTTGTTACCACAATGCCGTGTGACAGAATAGATAAACATGATCAACAAAAAAGGATCCTCTCCTCCTCTGATGAAAACCTACAGGTTGGTTCTACGAAAGATGCCATCCAAGGCAACTGAATTCCTATATAAAATGGTTCCGTTCTTTACATTCGATTTTTTTTTTTTTTTTCTGTTTAGCAGCAATAGCCTACGGTTTATCAATTCAAGTTTGCATTTGATGCCAATCAGCTTGGGGCTAACCCCTTTCAAAACTAGTCCCTTTTTAAGTATGTGGAATGAAGGTATCTCGGTTGAAGCTTCGGGTTGTAACTTGACGTCTTAACGTCTTTTAATTAACTAATTTTTACAGTATGGATGCATTAATATATAGTCAGTATTGCTGCCCATTTTGTCTTGATAAATATCTTAGTATTTTTTTATTTTGTAATTTTAACATTAAGCTGCTTAGGCAGTAGTTTGTAACTTCCACTGTCTGCTCCTCGCCGGTTGTTAGCTCGCGTAATGTGTATGAACAATGTTTTATTTTTAATTATTACCCCGTATTTTGCCTAAGGGGTTCTTTGGTTCAATATGTTGATGACATATTCTTGTTTGGTCCATGTGCAAAAATTTGAACAGATTTTTAGACAAGTTAAATAATTTGGTACCTTCCAATGAATTCACCATTGAAGAAAATAATTGTTAATTGCCGTTTTTTAGATGTTTTGGTTCATAGAAGGGATAGAAACTTTCGTTTTTGATTTTGACTTTTTTTTTACAAGGAAACTACCAATGTTTGTTCTTATACCCACTACTATTCAGAATACCATGTTAATTGTAAAACTCTGTTTTTTGTTTTTTTTTTTTTAAGCATGTTTTTAAGGGCATTACGGATATGCAGTCTGGAATTCCTATATTCAGAGAATTGTAAAATTTATGATGTAGGAAATAGATTAAAATAACCAAAGTTTTAAATCGACAAATCTTTGCAGAAAGCTAGCAATATTTTTATTCCAGTAACAATAGGGAGCCTTTTGTGAGAGAAAATATGTTTGACACTGCCATATAATGTAAGTCTTTCTTTTATTAAAAAAATTACTGAAAAATTTCAAGATAAATGTGGTATACAAAAATTCAGAAACGCTTCAAAATATCATTGTGCGTAATTCTCCAAAACAAACTAGTTTATTTTGTATGGTATTTTTACGTTGCATGGAACCAGCGGTTATTCAGCAACAGGACCAACAGCTTTACATGACTTCCGAACCCCGTCGAGAGTGAACTTCTATCACCAGAAATACACCTCTCTCACTCCTCAATGGAATCGAACTCACGACCACCGAGGTGGGACGCCAACACCATACCAACCACGCCACTGAGGCACCAAAACAAACTAGTGGCTGTATTTACACTATTCCTTGTGCTGGGTGTAATAACAAATGCCTTGGTCCAAACTGGTAAAGAACTAGATTACCGTCTAAAACAACACCGTTACGCGTTCAAACAGGACTCTACACTCAATGACGCCCCACAACAAGTGTCACAAGGACACGGGGTTGACCCCTGCCTCCAATTGTCATCCAATAATTATTCCATAACCATTTTCTTGGGGGGGGGGGAGTATTTGTAAGGACAACGCTTTTTTCCCTTTTTCATCGAACCCAATCATCAAGTCGCATTGTTCTTACTTCCGTCTGATAGAGCCTACTGCAGCCTTTCCGCCGATGTATAACACATGCAATTCCATTATTTGTACGCCTAATATATCTAAATGTATGTCTGTAAGAAAAACAACAAATTTACTGTCTCAGAGTCATTTCTGTTCGCGGTGCGAGACTGCACTACTTATCCATCCTCACCTGTCTATGTCAACCCAGTTTGTTTGTAAATAAAATGATATTGTTATGATACAATAAAGTTTCATACATACTTACCTGGCAGATATATACATAGCTAAGACTCCGTCGTCCCCGACAGAAATTCAAATTTCGCGGCAACACGCTGCAGGTAGGTCAGGTGATCTACCGTCCTGCCCTGGGTGGCAGGATTAGGAACCATTCCTGTTTCTATCATATTTTTTCTCTTCCACCTGTCTCCTTGCGGGGAGGCTGGGTGGGCCCTAATCGTATATCTGCCAGGTAAGTATGTATGAAACTTTATTGTATCATAACAATATCATTTTCATACAATCAACTTACCTGTCAGATATATACATAGCTGATTGGCACCCTTCGGTGGAGGGTAAGAGACAGCTACTATATGGAATAGACAGGTAAACAACATATGTTGTAGGTATAAATAAAACCATTGGGTTCCTACCTGATAGGTGGTAGACTTCGTGGGTGTTTGCCCAGTAGTCTGCATCACCTCAAGAAACTTTAGCGAGATATGTGATCTATTGGCCAAGAGTTCTTGTGGGTCTGCCGAAGGGGTCTTATCCACTTACTCGGCAGAGCCTGAAAGGACTTTGTCAATGGGTGCTGATCCACTTATATGACAATACACCTTATGAAGGAGCGCAACACCGATCCCGATCACCTGATCCTAACAACGAGGGTTCGACGCTCAAATTGGAAAGAGTTATCCCCCACACTCCTTTCAAAAAACCCCAATAATTTCACTAAGTTAAAAAACTTTAACTCAAAGTAAGGATCAGTGTCGGCTCCTTATCCCAGTAACGTATCCGCAGAAAACGTATAAACAAAAGAGAAGGATCTCTCATAGGTTAACTTGACATCCTTTGTGTAATGAGAAGTCAACACAGAGTTGCCTCTACCTTACAACACAGCTAATATGTCTTATATGACATATTGTTATGTAAAGAACAAGAACTTGCAAAAGCGCGCACTTCCTGCGCTTTTAAATTCTCAGCTGTTTGAAGGAATCAAGTCACTAATGAAGTGCTTAGGAGATCTCCATGTTTCAAAGAAGACCAGGGCTTTCTTGAAATGGATCTCACCCGACTGAAGCCTGAAGCCTGGCAGGAACCTCGCGCCTGGCTGGTGCTTCGCTCTTGGTTGGCGCCTAGCGCTTGTCTGGTACCTTTCGCTTGACTGGCGCCTCGCATCTGGATGACGCTTCGCGTCTTAGCTGGAGATTCGCGCCTAGAGCCTGGCTTTTGCGCCTGGCTGCTGCTCGCACCTGGCTGGCGCCTCGCGCCTGGCTGGCGCTTTGTGCCTGCCTGGCGCCTCGCACCTGCCTGGAGCTTCGCGCCTGGCTGGCGTCTAGCTCCCGGTTGGAGTGGCGCCTTGCGCCTGCCTGGAGCTTCGCGGCTGGCTGGCACCTCGCGCCTGGCTGGCGTCTCGCGCCTGGCTGGCGTCTCGCGCCTGGCTGGCGTCTCGCGCCAGGTTGGCGCTTTGTGCCTGCCTGGCGCCTCGCGCCTGGCTGGCGTCTCGCGCCAGGTTGGCGCTTTGTGCCTGCCTGGCGCCTTGCGCCTGCCTGGAGCTTCGCGCCTGGCTGGCGTCTCGCGGCCCGTTGGAGTGGCGCCTTGCTCCTGCCTGGAGCTTCGCCGCTGGCTGGTACCTCGCGCCTGCCTGGCGCCTCGCTCCTGCCTGGCGCCTCGCGCCTGGGTGGCTCTCCCCACTTGCCGGAGCTTCGAGCTTGGTAGAGTCTCGAGGATGTCTGGCAATGTCCACATCGGGACACTCTTATCTGTCCTATATGTTCGCATCTAGCGCATCTGTGTCAGGTTGTAGGCCCGGTCTTTCTCCTCATCAGACAATGACAGTGTTCTTGGGGCTGTCTGCAGGTTTCTTCTTCCTTACTGACTGTGTCAGAAGGTCTTGAGTCGCCTTCTCAGTTAATGAACGAGAAATGTCCTTCACTACTGAGAAGGAACAAAAAGTCAGACAAAGGCGAGTACAAAGAAGCGCTGCCCTCTGAGCATGGGAGACCGCTTTGGTTAAAAAGACCCCAAATATATACTGTCCTCTTTTAAGAAGACCTGCTCCAAACAAAGAGGAGATCTCAACCGAGCCATCCTGAACCGCTTTGTCTATCAACAAGACAAAAATACACAGAAGGACTTCTGGTTCGAGTCCTTCAGAATCATGGGCTTTCTTGGACATCACCCCAAGGGACAATCTAAGAAGTTGAAAACTTCCAATACATGAAAGAGTCCCTTGAGGAGATGGTCCAGTTCTGAAATGCCCCAAGTTATACGGGCAGAGTTCAAACCTTGTCTACGTGAAGCGTCAACTAAGGTCGAAAAGTCCGCTTCTGACGTAGACGGAAGAGAAATACCCATATTCTCTCCCGTCTGATATCAAATGCCTCTTTTACCAGCTAGTCTCGCTGGAGGCATGCAGAAGCCACCGTTCTAACTAACTCCTACTTCAACTTCCATCCAAGAGTCTAAAGACTGAAGAGCCCTCTTCATCGAAATGGCGGGCTTCATTCTAAGAAAAAACAAACGAAGATTTCTTCGTCTTTGCACTCGAGAAAAGAGAGCGCGGAGAAGGAGAGGCAGGAGTCAAGTCGTCTCCATACTCCTCTAGAAGCAAGGCTGTCAAAACATTATAGTTCGACAGTCCTTCTCTTCCTTGATACTCCTCCTCCGAGTTTACTTCTAACTCGGGGTCTAGATGAGTCTCCGCTGCTAATTCAGTACGTCTTTCCTCTGGAGGAGACAAACTCCTAATAGGAGAGGGGCTAAGGGAATGATATTCCTTCCTCTTCCCCGCTTTAATAGTCCTGGAAGGCGCCAACAGCCCAGGCTTCTCTCCATAAATGGATGACGCTTCCCGCTTGGATGACGCTTCTAGTCAGCCAAGCGTCCTGGCTGACGCCTCCCGTGTGTGCTGCTGACGTCTGGATGACGCCTCGCGCCTGGAAGACGCTTCGCTCTCAAAAGGCGTCCTAACTGGCGCCAAAATTTTGGTTGGAGCCTCGCGTCTAAAAAGCAAGCTTTAAATGATATTCATGTCTTGACGAGTCTCACGTCTCTCTGGCGTTACGTGTCTTCCGTAAGATTCTCCCGATCTCGCTCTCGAAACCGAAAGCCTCTGCGATATGTTTGGAAGCTTCACGTCTGCATGACGCCTCTCGCTTCGCAGGGGAGAGAGGACGAGACTCTTGATTGGAAGCGCAACGTCCTTCTACGAGGCGCTAACACTCCCACCAAAGAGGCCAGTTGCTCTTGTACTGGCAAGATAATCTTCCTTGAAGCTTTTCCCACGTCATCTTCAATCGGGGGAGAAGTAGGAAAAGGAAGCAGTCCTATAGGAAGCCTGTTCGTCTTCTCACAACTCTTTCCAATAAATGTTAAACATGTTAACAGTTACATTATCGTCGATCGAGAAGGATCTCTTTGTTAACGCGAATAGGAGCGAAAAAAGAGATTCTCGATGCTCTATGCGATATGAGAGTGTCGTGGAAATGGCCTAAGTGATTACATGGGTAACGAAATCAGGAACGAATCTTGCCGTTACCGAGCTCGGTGTCCGAGAGTCTACTGGACTCCTAGGTTAATAACTCGCTAAAACGAGAAAATCTTGGATGGTGCTCTTGGCTCACTGCGCCAGGCTGGCGCTTCTGGCGCAAATTTTTGCGCCAGGTTGGCGCTTCTGGAGCATTGCGCCAGGTTGGTACTTCTGGCGCGTGCGCCAGACTGGCGCTTTCTTCTAATTCTTTTTATGTTATGTGCCAGAACACCTGTGCCTTTATGGTACCCGACATCCTTTCACATGTTAATTCCGTTCTTAGGAGGAAAAACTTTATATACGTAGTATAGTCCATTCAGGGAAACAAGTTCTGCCCCAAAGAAAATGTTTCCCATCCGACTCATCCATCTTCTTCTGAGCAGGTACTCTAATAAGCTATGCTTTCGTAAGCCTGAGAGCATTACATAATATAATGTTCTGCTGCGATAGAATCCTTTAATAATGTTAACCTACGGTAAACAGCATTGAAAGGTTGTACTATCTCTCTTACTTGAAAGCTTCTTAGCAAAAGGCATACAATATTTATTTATGTTAGCTTAACTATCCCTCAATCCGAGGTTAAGACCGCGATTGTAGGGGAGAGATACGGAAAGTTATTCCATCCGCAGGAGAGAGAGATTCGCCCGACGCTCATGACTGACACCTACATGGTACTGACAGTAACTGGCGTAGGCGTACTGCGTTGGTCTCAGGCTCTCAGCGAAAGCAGTCCCCGCTTACTCTTCCAGAGTTGCCAGCTACTCCAATTAATAAAGGAATTTAATAAAACTATTATCGAACTTCAGGAAGTTCTTATTAAAGCATATTTAAGCGAAACAAGACTTCGATAAATCTAGAAGCTAAGTAGGTGTAGTCTTAACAATCCCTTTAAGCGTAGTCCTTCCTAGGAAAGACGTAGAAGGATACTTGTAATTGAGTTGCACAGAAAAGAAGTAACTACGGTATGTGTTTATGATTTGACCGTATGTATTCTCATACAGCAGAACTCTACTACCTTCTACTATCTTCGTTCTTTTCGTTAATAGAACGATAGAAAGAGTATATATTATATGTATCCTTAAGGAACGAAGTTAATCAAGGAACTCTTTAAATCTTCGTGATTTCTACATAAATCGCGGAAGAGACAGAATTCCTGTTCATCACTAGGGTTTACGGAAGGATATTTTCTATCCGCCATCATACCCAAACATCGATGAGATCTTATTAATAAAACTCCCAAAGCTCTTGCCTCCTCAAAACGAGGGAAGAGCATGGATGAAGGAGAGAGTCCGCATTGAGAGGAACTGCCTAAACAAAGGAGTCTTCTGAATAATGAAAAAGGGGCTTCTCTTAGTATCAGAATCTTCTGACAAAAGCAACGGCCGCCTGTGCGACATCTTGCACACTTGCCAGGGGAAAGGGTTGTTCAAGTTAAAAATTCAAAGAGGAGTCTCGCGACTGACCTCTCTCTCTAATGAAGATTTTTGAAATCTTCTGACGCCTGGCATCTGGATCCTTGCGCCTAGCGCCTGGCGTCTGGATAGTTTTTCCGGCGCGCCTGGAATGTTCCGCACGCTAGAAAGGAGACTCGCTCCCTGAACGTTCCCGTCTTGCGTGGAAGGTCCCGTGCGCCCTAATAGATCCGAGCGCCTCTAGTCTTGTTATACGAGCCTCTTGCCAGAAAAACGTTCAATGGAAGCATCCTACTGATTGCCATTCTACTATAAGGCTCCTTAGTTAAGCCGTCTGTTTCATCTTTGAAGGTTTCGCCTTGCGCCAAGAAAAGTCTGGAACCGGCTCGCACTCAGTTGCTGGAACGCGGCTCGCGTTTATCTTGTATGAACGAGGCTCGCGCTAGTCTGTTGGAACGCGGCTCGCGCTAGTCTGTTGGAACGCGGCTCGCTGCTGGCTGTTGGAAACGTGGCTCGCGCTAGCTTGCTGGCTGGCTCTCAGCTCTCGCTCAGTGAGTCAGTGTTCTCTTATTCAGAGAACGAGCCAGATCGTCCGAACTTCTAACATGTACATTCTTCGTCTTTTCGGATGTAAGATGAAGAAACGGAGGAACAGACGCCACTTTTTAAAGGCTGCCTTGCAATGGCTATCCCTGGCAGTCTGGGACGTTTTACAGATCCATGCCGAGGGAAACGCCCCGATCGGTGGGGATTCTCCATAACCTCCGTAAGGCTTTCGACTTCCTTCTCCTCTGGGCTTGTGAGTTTGGAAGAGGTCTAGGCCTGAGAGTGAGACAGAGCCGATCGAACGCACCCTCTACTAATTAGGACGCCTTTCCAATGGCGAACTTGGCAGTCTGGGACGTTCTACAGATCCTGCCGAGGGGACGCCTGATCGGTGGGGATTCTCCATAACCTCCGTAAGGCTTTCGACTTTCCTTCTCTCTGGGTATGTGAGCTTGGAAGAGGTCTAGGCCTGGAGCGAAACAGAGCCGAACAGAACGCACCCTCCACTGCACTAACAGTAAAATCACTTCTTACCTTTTCAATAGCTCGTATTTTGAGCTACATTCCTTTGTCTTCAAATTGCAATATGAATTTGAAGATTCTGTGAAGTAAGAAGGAGATGAGGATACCACACTACTAGTAATGTTAATGCTCTAACTGCTCGTTAGTACGAGAGCTATATAAACTTCTAAAGGAAGCGTAACTATTCTTTCCTTACATCGTCAAGAAGGAAGTTAGCTCAATCAATTCTAACATTTACTACACGTTATTATGAATAAATATTAAAATTTTCCTTCTTGCAAACTATGTGATTGTCTACCGAAAAGTTCGGTAGTTACAAGTAAACAATTCTTCGAAATTTTCGAAGCCAAAGTTATCAAAACAAATTAATATGCGTATGCCGAACCAAAGATCCAGTACTTCCCTGCAAAAGATAGCCCAGAAGATCGATGGCGATGAAATCCAAAAATCAAGTCAGGAGGAACTGCAAACGTTGTTTACATTCCAAGCGACAGAAAAAATATGATAGAAAACAGGAATGGTTCCTAATCCTGCCACCCAGGCAGGACGGTAGATCACCTGACCTACCTGCAGCGTGTGCCGCGAAATTTGAATTTCTGTCGGGGACGACGGAGTCTTAGCTATGTATATATCTGACAGGTAAGTTGATTGTATGAAATTATCAGTACCCAGCTGCCTGTCTTAATCTCTGGTCCTCACAACATTATCAAAATGGTCTCTCAAGCACATACAAAGTAAGGAATTTGTGCTTGACAAATGTCTCATTGTTTTGATTAAAAGTTAAAAAGTTTGGCTTGGTTGAGCATTCTCAGGTGGAATATTTAAAAATATATATTTATTCTTCCAAGGTTAATATCAAAAACAGATTTGACTTCACATATTTACATTACTAACAACTATTTTCTACAAACAAAGGATATATGGCATAATATTTGCTGCCTTGATGTTGTAAACAATACATGGCACGTTCAGTTGGCAGCCAGAACGATCTAATGGCTGCTGATTTAAAATCAAGCCAAACCACGGGAGTTTCCAGACCATAGAATGCCCGTTTCAAGATATCAACGTATTAATAAATTTCTAAATTATATCATATATGTAGTATACAATATGCTGTAGGCTAGGTGTACATATGATATATGTACAATGAAAACATCATCATCGTATACACGAGGCTAACTTGTTAAATGTTATTCAATTTCTCTTTGTACTGAATTATCATAAGCCAATGTGCATTGAACCAAGAGAATTAACTGTTCTCCGATTCCAGAACCACTAGCGTGGAGAACAGATGCGATGCTGCTATATTGGGCAGGACTGGACGATTGCGCTTTTCCTCTCTTCGGAATGATAAGAGAGATCTTATACAACGCTTCAATCGCACCAGAATGTGACAATGACCCTAGTAGCGCCATTCTGACCCAGGAAAAAAGCAGTTCTTGGACCTTCTCAATCTGCTGGTGGATTTACCAGACTACCTCCACAAAATCTATCGCTTCTCAGACAACCCCATTAAAAAACCGATACCACAAAGGTTGTCCGCTCTGGCCCTGACAGGATTCAGACTGTCAGGAACCTGGTCTGAGCAAAAGGGTTTACCGCGCGTGGGCGTCAGAAGCTATTGCTAGCTGCAGAAGAAGCTCTTCTGCCGAGCTTTACGAGTCCCCAGTGGAGAGTTTTTAGGTCATGGTGCGACGACCTAGCATCTCTTCTTCTGGAAGCATCTATAACAGAAATTGC
>NC_061105.1:31945634-31950634 GCF_015104395.2 Macrobrachium nipponense
CCAGCAGAGGGGTCACAGGAAAGAGAGCTTAAGATATAGGTCTAAGAAGTACCAATCTGCCTACATCCTTCCCTTTTGAGATACGTCCCTAAAGCTGACAAAAGACACTTTTCCCCAACTGGGGAACTCCCTATCTCTAGCTGGCGGTTTTGGGTTTCCCGCGTTACTAAAAATCAGCTGATATTTGGAAGAAATGGCTGCCGTTTTCCAAACTCAAATTAATTCATTGATATCTGGGTAGACGAACGATCTATAAACGTCACAGCTCCCCCTGTTAAGAAGGCATTCACTCCCTTTCAGGGCGTGAAGGAAATCTTGGCTTAAATAGATTGATCGTCTCGATACCCAGTTTCTCCTACTCTAATTTGAAGTCTTTAGAGTGGCGATACAGCTAACTACAGTGGCCTACCTAACTTATAGGCAGAGATGCTAAGTTTACTAACTTAATGGAGTAATGTAGTCTAGCCTAAGTAATAACTACGGGTTGTCTGTGACGACAGTTACTCTACCCCTAGATAAGGCTACTTGAAAATTCTACTTGCTACTAACCTAATGCCCAGGTACTAAATCATTAGCCTAACCTACTCAATACAGTTAAATGAAGACGCAATCATTCCAGAGTGTGGTACGCACAGCAGTAGTTCAGCCGACGGAATTGTTAAAATACATGATAAAGAGGTAATGATGCGTGGGGATGTGAGTGGTTAGTTGACCAGGATGGAAATGCAAGGAATTAATTATATAAGTGAGGGTTAGTATCACATGGCTAGGGGTTAGAGGGTTAGTTCTACTGGCAGAGATCAGGCTGGCTACCTTCTCTGGGTAGGTGCCAGGATCACTCTGCAATTGAATGCGACACTGTACCTCGGGCACAGGTGTCAAGGAGAGCATGTGGCTCTTTGGTTAGTATGTTAATGGCGTCCCTTCTTCTTCATCTTCTTCTTATTCCTCCAGGACCTGGCTACTACCAGTCCTGGGAGTAGACGGAGGCACCGACTCTGGGGAAAGGCCAGAAACGCCGGCAGGAGCAGAGGCAGTGGTAAGCCTGAGGGATTTCAGGAGAACACCCTACTTCGGTATCTGCAGCAACCGTCGTAGAGGTGGAACCTACTGCAGGGGAGGCCCTCACTCCGGCTGCTGCGACAGCCGTCGTAAGGGGAAAACTCCAGGCTGACTCCTGGTCGTGGCAGTTCCTGGTTTTCCAGAGGAGGTATGAATGTTAGGTCTGCGGAGGTTCATCCTCGGTGTTACAGTGGTGAGGGTTGGAAAAGAAGAATCATGGACTTTGGGATTGGCCATGGGCTGCCATTTTTCCAAATCAAACATTAATTAATTGATATCTGGTAGACGGAACGATCTATAAACTCCATATATATATATATATATATATATATATAATATATATATATGTTTGTGTGTATATAGATATATGTTTTATAGTATATTTTATATATTTTATATATATGTATATATATAATATATTTATATATTATATATATATATATATATATATATTTATATATATATATATATATATATAAATTATAATTAGATATATATATATATATATATAATATATTATAATATATATATAATGTATATATATATATATAGTAAATATATATATATATATATATATATATATATATATATATATATATTAATATATTATATATATAATAAATATCTCTATATATTATATATCCACGCAGTTACATATATACATAATAGAATGAGTTATTTTGAAGAGTACATTAACTGTAGGCATTTTGTGATGTTACCGAATTTTCCTGTTTCTTTTTCCTAACTTAGCAATAGGGAAAAAGGACTACGTATGTTTAATTTGGACTCGTCTGAATTCCACTGTACTCATTATTACCATTATTATTGTTGTTGTTGTTTTAGTTGTTAAACATGAAAAAGTTTCTTATGCTCCAATCCACTGAAGTTCAGAAATTATTTTATGCATTATATATTTCCTATTTGCCTAGCTTAATCCAGGTGTAGTTATTTATGGTAATTTTTCTTATATTCTCTATCTCTTACAGATATTCATACTCCGGAAAGGTAGGATCTGCCATGATACATGAGAGCCTTGGTTTTTCTCTTTTATTGAGGATTATTTTTCCAGAAGCGATCAGCTGTGTTTTTAATGGTACTTTAAACGCCACAGTGCTTATCGTAAGATTTGATTCATAAACCTCACTAGAGGCAGTTTTTCATCGTTGTTCTGACAGTTTTGTTCCAAAGACGAGTATGTTATCCACAGTTATCTGTGGAGGGATTTTTGTCCCATCTGTAGTATGCATAAGGGAAACATTATAGGTTATTCACATGAGGTTCAATATGTTTTATGTACGTTGAAGGGTCTTATATTGTGGTATTGATTTTATTGTGATTTTGTGTATTTTAAGATGCCTAATATCGATTATATTCCTGCTAATGTTTTTTGCATGATTCTTTTTATTGTATGATCTTTGTTATTTTTCATATTGTGAAAAATTGTTTTTTTTTTCGTATAAACTGTATATTGTACAGTAGATTTGCATGTTAGTCAAGGCTCTTTGTATAGGATGCTACCCTGAGTGTTTTTCTTGATTAAGGAATTTCCATTTCTATTTCCTTTTGGATCTTTGACTCTTACAATGAACAGTAAAACATTTTCAAGAATATACTGTGTATTACGTGTTAAGATTCAGATTAGAAGACATAACTATCGTAAGTTGATCGTTTATCAGAAATTGTAAATCTTTCCTTAAAGTTGACCGTCCCTCATTTTGCAGAGGCCAAGAACGGAAGAATTTGCTGTTTCCTTTTGCGTTAGGGTTCGGTGGTGGACGCTGCTGCTGCTGCTGCTGCTGCTACTGCTACTGCTGTTGGCCGCTTGATCGGATTGTCCTTACATGCAATGTTTTTTATTTTTTATTTATTTATTTTTTTTTAGCGCTACGTTCTGCTCTGTGCTGACTAAATTTTAAGCCTACTGCTTGTTTGCTTGCTTACGTTACTCAGTTGCATGCTCGCAATTGCTGTGCTCGTTCTTGTACTTCTGTAAAATGTTATGGAACATTAACTTTTAGATTGTGCTAGATACTAAGCAGGAATTTTTATACGTTTCAGCAAAGAATTAGAAATAAATATGCAGTTTGTTTTATTGTGTTAAAGATGACTGGAAATTTTATAAACCTAAAAAAAAAAAAAGGAATTTATTACAAACTGTTGTGAAAATGACGTTCACCTAAAATATGAATCTCCCTTCAATATAGTATAAATGTGAACGCTAGTTTGAGATTTCCCTTGACCAGCTGTTCTTTAGGTTTTCCTTTATGGAGATAGCCTTCAGGGTGGCATCCATGGTAGAAACTCTACTGGTATAGCTGCATTTGGTGAGTGTTACAGATTCTTGAGTGTTAGTTCATTTCTATTTGAAAGATATTGATTAACCGTGAAAGCATATGCTTTGGTGCATGTTTTTTTCCACAGGTTTCAGTTTGTTTCAGTTTTCTGGTGTATGATGTCACAGTGTTTGTTTGTTCGGTAAATAACCGTTTATTGCAGATTGCGGGAAGGTAATTATGGCGTAGAGCTTATGCCGAACGTTTTGTATTGTAGTGATCGTGCGCTTAGGCTTTGCCATTTGAAAAATGCTAAGCGAGCACATTACGAGTTTTAATGCGCATTGTGAATGTCTCAGCTTGCTTTAAATTCAATTACGGTAATTGCTTTTACGTTAGATTTATTTATCCGAAGCGTTAAATTAATCGTTTTGCGAAATTTCAAATGAATCAAGTGTATTAAGCCTAAGAAGAAGGAGGGGGGGGGGGTGTGGTTTGTCTTTAAGCTGCTTGGCGAAAGCTTGACCATCCTTATGTTGTAGAAGTAGAGCAGGGTTGTTTATATTGCAGTCAGGTTTTATGAGGTTAGCTTAGTTAGAGTATGATAGTATTGCACAGACGTATTATAGAGATTAGGGTAGGTTAAGTTATTTGAAGCTCGAGGTTTAGTTATCTTTGGTTAGGAGGAGTTACGGCCGAAACATCGCCAACGCCACGTCAACGATTCCTGGCATCCATATCTACTTCAGGTAAGATCATCTCTGCGATTCAAACTTTGCACTCTACAAGAAGCCGAGGACAAACTGTCTAAAACATAGAGATAAGTAAATCAGGGTAATTCAGTGTTCATATCATGGTTAATGGTAATAAGTTAATGTTGGCTTAAAATAGATTAATGGGAAATTAGTTATTATATGAAGTAATTTGTTATAGGATATATATGATTTACAGCATCAAAGGGCATTGCAACAACAGTCATCATCACAAGTATAAAAAACCAACATTACTGATAAAATTCATGTGAATTCACTCAGTTTGTCTTTCGCTTCTTAGTAGTATTGAAAAGGATTATCCATGAACTCTTAAGATGATGAATAATGAAACCTAAAATTTCCAAAAACCACCGTGTGGTACTTGAGTGTAGAATTCAGTTAGAAGTTGCAGATCACCTAGAAGATATGACATCCTTGTTAATGTTCAGTTTCTTGTTAGAAAATTGGTATTAAGATTTAGTAACAAATTTAGTGTGATTTGTGCAATTCATTATTAATTACACAGGAAATTTAGACATTAATGAATTCTCTTAGGCATTAGATTAATTAACCTGCGTTATTTGTTCAGTTCAAGTTTTGATTTAGCGTGTCTACTTTTGAATTGTTCAGTTGCACGATCTGGCCTTTAATCTGTATAATTTTATCACCTGTAGCAGGTAACGAGTGGCTGGAACATCGAGAATCTGCATTTGCAATGCCTTCTACCACGGCTAGACAGAGAAGCTCTTTCTGATAAATACAGCGTAAGTGACACTTCATTTAATGTGTTCATTTGCAGAGTATCTTTGAAATTGTTAATGTTTTTTTTATGATATCAAATTAATTATCTTAAGTTTGGAGACAGTGTTTACAGGGCAGTTTCATTGCATGTCCGTTTGTCGGGCTTTTATAT
>NC_061105.1:31953134-31958134 GCF_015104395.2 Macrobrachium nipponense
TTCTGTCATTATGACTTGTTAATCATTTAGTTCTATTTTACATTCAACTGCTTTGGGTAATAAATAGTATATTTTTATACTTACGAGATCTTAATAGCCTAACGACATGGTTGCAGATGGAGGGCACCATTGACAACAGGTAAGGGTTTTCAATTTGTGTAGTTTAATAAGGAAGGGGGTTAAGAGTGGTGGCAGCGGTGGAATTCGAACCTACGCCTCCGAAGAGACTGGTGACCAGTTAGACATAGGTGGTTTTTTTGGTAGGAAAAGGGGTTACAATCATGTCCCAGGCAAATCTGGGCCCTTTTTGCTGATTCAATGGGTTGGACAGGGAGAAGCTGTTCCTGTTTGTCTCTCGGGCTAAGTCAGTGTCAGCCATCTTGGGATTCTTGAACACCAGTGTTTTAAAACGTGAAGGGGAAAAGTTTAATTTTCGACGTATTAAAGTGTTTTGCAAGTGTGGTAAATAGTTCACGCATATTTGCGGTGCGTATACGAATTCGGTTTCCATATGAAGATGAGAGTGTATTTTTCAAGTTTTCTCTCTTATTTTCTTCTTATATCTATATTTTTTTTTTACTTTTTTTGTTGTTTTATATTATTTTTGTTGTTTTTGGGGCGAATTTACATCGCGCGGAGTTTTTGTTGCGATCATGCCCTGAGAGAGAGAGAGAGAGAGAGAGAGAGAGAGAGAGAGAGAGAGAGAGAGATCTGGGGCGTGAGACGGTTGCCGAGGTGTAGCGCTTAGTGAGCGGTTTGCATATTTTTTCTTTATTTGTCCCCTCCCTATTTTTATTTTGTTCTCCGCCACTTACCTGACAGATATATATATAGCTGTATTTTCTGACGTCCGACAGAAATTTTCCCAAAAACTCGCGGCACACGCAGTGGCGCCAGGTGGTAGTACCCATTCCCGCCGCTGGGAGGCGGATATCAGGAACCATTCCCATTTTCTATTTCATATTTTTTTTCTGTCGCCGTCAGTAAACATCTGTTTACAGACCCTCTGCTCAGGATTTTTTGGAAATTGACTCGTTTTTTAAGTATCTGATTGATTTTGTTGGTATTGAATTGGATTGTTTGAATGGCATGCGCGATAGTGGACCGTTTTTTTTTGATTTTGGATTGACTTTTCTCTATAAGAAAAATATGTCTGGATCAAAGTGGTGTGAGTTTCAGAGTGTGTGTGAGGGCCTGATTGTAAGGTGAAAAAAAAAGGCTACCGAAAGCATCGGTAGACCCCCACACAGATGTATGAGTTGTAGGGGGCTTCATTGTTTGATTTGATCATCGGTGCAAGGAATGTGAGAATTGACTGATGATGAATGGAGAGCATATGAGTCCTATCGCCTTAGATTGGAGCGCGATAGGATCAGGAGGTCTTCCTCAAGAAGTGGTTCTTCCAAAGGTAAGACTAAAACGTTTCTCTCCTGCACTAACACCTGTAGTGTTTACAACCCATAAAAACCTGTGTTGCCTTCGGGCTATGATTCTGTGTCGGGAGGAGCGGATCTCTCTCTATGATTTTGGAGTCCCTTCGCACTCTGGAGACCAAAGTGAAAGCCTTAGAAACTGGCTCGGGTGCAAGTGTGTGATCGTGCCCCCAGTGTTTTGTGGAGGGGGGCGTCAGATCGGCCCCATAATGCCTCTAGGCCTAGACCTATCAGACTCCCAAGACCCAGGGAGGAGGGGTATGTCGAAAGCCGCAAGAGGGTTACTGGGGCTTCCACAAGATCTGGCGTCCCTTCGGCAGACCATGTAGCAAAAAGACCAGGCTGCCAAGGACCGTGACGAGCACGCGTCATGAAGGAGTGCTTCTCGTCCTCCGAAGCGTCCTCCCCGCGCCAAGGGGTGGAGCGCTCGGAGAGACTCTCTCCGTCCGTTTAAAGAGGACGTTTCTTGCGGAGGACGCTTCACGTCCTCTTTGCGCCGCTTTCGTCGGAAGACGCTTATGATGTCTTTCCGACCTCAGAAGAGAGGTAGGATCTCCTAAGATGAGGACGCTAGGTTGCGCGCACAGGCGTATACCTGAGAAACAGGTAGCTGTCCTTTTGAGAAAGGAAAAGGAGGCGTCCCCTCGCCCCGCGTCTTCTCACAGGACCAGTCCTGCTCCCTCGACTCTTCTTCTCCAAAACGAAGAAACATTCTTTTGTCCCTCAGGACCAGCTATCCTCGCTTATGGCTCAGAGGACTCGCCCAGCAGCAGTCGAGCCTAAGCGGAGGAAGGACCTTTAGACTGCCTGTCAATGAGGACTAAGCAGTCTCCGTCTCCTTCTCCTCCCTGCGTCTCGTTCGCGATCGCTTCTCCTTCAGCGATTCGCCGATCTCGTTCGTCTATAGAAGGACGTTACGACAGGACGCTTTTGAAGACGCTTTGTGCAAGGACGTCGGCAGGACGTTCGGCAAGACGCCGTCAGGACGCTCGTCAGGAACCGCTTGGCAGGACGCTAGGCAGGAACGTTCGTCAAGGACGCTTGGCAAGGACGCTAGGCAGGACGTTCGTCAGGACGCTCGCCAGGACGCTACACAGGACGCTCTCCAGGACGCTAGACAGGGACGCTTGGCAGGAAGCTCGCCAGGACGTTCAGGGCCTCCTTTCAAGACGCTTCGGGGATTCTGAACAAGAAGTCTTACCCCCAGACGCTTTTTTTACGCGCTCAGGCAACGATGCCAGCGAAGAGAGGTAAAGACGCTTCTCGGCAGTGAACTGCCGCGGAAGCGCGGAAGACGCGTCCGCCTCAGGACGCTCTTCATCAGCGAGCAGTAAGCGTAGAAAGAAGACAAGCCGTGATAAGGCTGCATCTTGCAAGGATAGGGGTCCTTTTGATCTTCTAAGACCCAAGCCAATAGGACGCCTTCTCCTGCAGAGTTCTCCACTCTTCCGTTTAGAGAATGAGAACTAGGTAGTTTCGGCTGAATCGGGTGAAGAGGAACTGCTACAGCCCTTCTACCTCGGATTACAAAAGTCCTAGTTAGACTCTTGCGTTCTTCTTTTGAGGACAAATTTGCAGCCCGCAGCTCCCAAGTCTCCTCTTCACAGTTTTCTTCTCGAAAACGGGGTAAAATCCCGGAGTTCGTAGAGATGAAGACTTCTCTATCGACGAAACGTGCTTTCAAGAAGCTCCAGGACTGGATGATAAGAGGAGAGACCAAGGCAAGACGACCTTCGCCTTGCCTCCTACTAAACTTAGTGGTAAAGGAGCATTTGGTATAGGACAAGGACGAAGTGGGAGTTCGTATCCCTTCTTCGCTCAAGGAGATTTCTCAGCCTTGTAGACTTACAGAGAGGTCGCTTTTACCCTCTGCCCAAGGTAACTTGGACCGCGTCGGAGACAGGACCATCATTTGAAAGGTCTGCTCAGACGCTGGAAGTCTTCAACTTCCTTGATTGGTGGGTTTTGTGGGAGTTCTGGATTTGCAAGCGAGAAGCCCAGAATCTCTTAGTCTGGGGGAGCTGTCCAGCGTGTTAGCATGTATGGACAAAGCCTCAGGGATGGTTCGGAAGAGCTAGTATCTCACTTTGGAACAGCTTTGTTAAAAAAGAGAGCTTTGCTGTGCAACTTTCACAGCTCGTTCAGTGACGCCAGCTCAGAAAGCGGGACTTGTTGTTTTCGCCTCTTTCGAACACCTCTTCCCCCAGACTTTGGTAAAAAGGACCTGACGACACGCTTCAAGAGAAGGCTATCAGGATCTTTTGGCCCAGTCTACAAGACGGTCGGCCGGACCTTTCAACCTCTTCGGCTGCAGTTCGTCCGCCGAAGAAAGTAAAGCCCTTTCGTGGGGCTCCCCCCTCGAGAGCAGCTCCTCGAGGGAGGGGTTTTCACGAGGAAGAGCTTCTTTTAAACCAAAGCCTTCCAAGTGAAAAGCATGTCCTTCAGACACCAGTCGGAGCCAGACTGAAGTATTTTGCGGAGCTGGGGAGAGAGAGAGACACGGACTCTGGTCCCTCAAGATCGGGTTGGAGCAGGGTACAAGATCCCCTTTTTAGATCTTCCTCCTCTTTCTACGAACTCCCAGAGACCTTTCTCCATCCTACCAAGGAGAAAAGAAGAAAGTATTGTTCGATCTCCTTCAACAGATGATCGACAAAAAGAGCGTGGAACAAGTCGCGGACCTGGGGTCTCCAGGTTTCTACACAGAATCTTCTAGTAACCAAGCAGTCGTCAGGTTGGCGTCCAGTTCTAGATGGTAGCAGGCTCAATCTTTTTGGGAAAAGATCAAAATTCACGATGGAGACGCCTCATTCTGTTTCTGGGAGCGTTGACCCGGGACAGGGCGATGGATGGTATCCTTGGACTGCAGGACGCGTACTTCCACATCCCGATCCACCCTCTTTCAAGAAAAATATCTAAAGATTTGTCTTGAACAAACAATGTTGGCAGTTCAGAGCGCTGTGCTTCGGACTGACCACGGCTCCGATGGTGTTCACAGTAGTGATGAAGAACGTAGCGAGGTGGTCTACACTCTTCGGGAATAAGAGTTTCCCTATACCTCGACGCTGGCTGATCAGAGCGTCGTCGAGAGAAGTGTCTGAAGGACTTGCAGTTCACTTTAGCCTTAGCGAAGTCCTGGGACTTCTGGTCAACCTCGAAAAGTCGACAATCTGACCCCAAACACAGTCCATCGTGTATCTGGGGATTCAGATGGATTCAGTGGCTTTCGAGCGTTTCCGTCCCAGGAACGTCAGAGCTAGGCTTAGAAAAATCTCAGCCTTCTAAGGAAGGAGACTTGCTCGCGAGGGAATGGATGAGTCCTGTTGGGGACCATTTCCCTCGCTGGAAAGGTTTGTTTCCTTGGGAAGACTGCACATCAGGCCTCTCCAATTCTTTCTTGGCAGACGAGTGGAAGGCAAAGACGATCTCGATTGCAGTATTTGAGGATATCGATTCCGATCAAGAAAAAAAAACCACCTAAGATGGTGGTTGGACCCTCAGAAAGCTGCAACGAGGGTGTGTCCCTAAGTCTTTGAGCCCCCCGACCTAGTGTTTGTTTCAGACGCT
>NC_061105.1:31963134-31995634 GCF_015104395.2 Macrobrachium nipponense
TTAGTTGTGGACAAACTGATAATATTGTTGGTGCAAAGAGGTTCTGTAGTAGTTATGTATAAAAATTGCCCTTATTTTAATAGTGCTGAACAAATATAGTACATATAAATTTTTCACTTCTGCACCACGTTATTTATTAACCCATTCGTAGGGGTAGTTTTGCTAGTATGGGTATAGTTTATATTATATTATATATAGTATATATTATTATTATAATTATATATATATATATATATTATATTTAATTATTTATTATATTATTATATTATATATATATATATATATATATATATATATAATATATATATAATATATATATAATTATATATCATATATTATATATATATATATATATATTATATTATATATATATGTGTTTGTGTGTGTGTGTGTGTGTGTTATGCATATTGTGGATAATTGCCTAATGTGAACATTAGGCAGAAAAATTTTAGGCAGTTTGTTTACACAATGTTGACAATAGGCAAATTAATTGCTTAATATCCACTTTATGCATGATTTTCAGATTAGGCGAGGGTATTTTGCCTAATGTAAATTGAATGACGAACCACTGTAACTGGAATGTTGTTTGAATCTTGTTTGAAACTGGGTCTGTCACTGAGTTGTTGTGGACAGGGTAAACGAGGATTAAGGCAGAACTAACCTGGATCTCTTGACGGTGAGTGAGTGGTGGCACACAGCTGGACTTGTGGTGACTGAACTTACTGCCTGACTTTCACATTCGGTGACATTACTTTATCTTTTCTGTTTCAGTTTATGCACTATCGATCAAGCTGCCTTTGAACTTAAGCTGCGTCAAACACTGGAAGGCAAGGCTGAGAATGCTTTTCATCCAGCCCACCATGCAGCGTGATCATCGGATACAGGATTTGTTAAGAATTAATTCTAATGGAGCCCAATCTACATTTGATCATAACCTCAAGAAACGTTATGAAGTCCTGCGTGTTGGCAATGCTGACCGACTAATTCACAGAAGAAAAGATCCAAATGAACATGAATTCAAGTTTGTTGCATCTCTAGAAGAAGTGTTTGGTATTGTTTAAACAGCCCATGAAGCTATTGGCCATAGAGGTGGTAAAAAAATAATTGCGGAAGTGAAAAAGAAATGGTAAAACATCACACAAGAAGTATGCCACCTCTACATTTCATTCTGTGACCACTGCCATCAAAAGAAAGCCAGAAAAATTCCAAAGGGTTTGGTAGTAAAATCGGTACACAGTCATGATATCCATTCAAGATGCCAGATAGATCTTATAAATTTTTAAACATTACCTGATGGAGACTTCAAGTGCATCATGACATATGTAAATCATTTCAGCAAATTTTGTGTGTTGCATCCACTTACATCAAAAAGAGCAGAAGAGGTCGCAGCGAATCTTCTAGATATATTTGACATTTGGAGCACCTGCTATTTTACAGTCCGACAACGGATGGGAGTTTGTCAATGCCATCATTGCCGAGCTTTCAGTGCTATGGCCAGAGCTGAAGCTGGTGACTGGACGTCAACGTCATCCTCAAAGCCAAGGCACTGTTGAATGTCTAAATGGAGTGATCCAGGACAAACTGACCATTTGGATGAGGGAAAACAACAGCAGAAGGTGGTCAGTAGGTCTCTAGTTTGTTCAATGGCAAGTTAATATCAGCTATCACGAAACAACTGGCCACAGCCCATTCAAAGTTACATTTGGACAAGATCCGCAGGTTTGATTAGGATCATCTATCCTACGAAGTACAGCTCTGTAATATATTTACCGATTAAGATCTTGAGTCATTTCCGGAAGCAGAGAAAGGGGCAGAGGCAGAGGCAGCAGCAGAGACAGGGGCAGAGGCAGAAGCAGAGACAGGGGCAGAAGCAGACAGGGGCAGGGGCAGAGGCAGAGGCAGAGACAGGGGCAGAGGCAGAGGCAGAGACAGGGGCAGAGGCAGAGGCAGAAACAGGGGCAGAGGCAGAAGCAGAGGCAGGGGCAGAAACAGTAGCTACAAATTTCCAAAAGATCCATGTTTCAGCTAATCTAGGACAATCTAAGACAGCAACACGGATGACAAGACGCAGCAAACACCTGCTTAAGCCATTATCCATTGGTCAGTGTGCTACGCTGAGGGTCCCGGATGTCGATCGTGGTCCATCAGGTCCTAAAAATCTGTTAGTGATCGTCCTCAAGGAACAAGATGGACTATACACTGTAGGTTGTCGGGAGAGAATTCTTGGACCAAAATTTACAGCAGCTGATCTAAGTGCAATCAAACAGCCCCTGATAAATTCTGAAGAGGTTCCCGATATCTTCCTATCGATTAGAACAGCAACAGCAAGAGCCACTGGTGGGCAAGGATATATAAAGTGTCAATGTACTACTCAGTGTACATCAGGACAATGCAGCTGCCTAAGAAAAAAATTTAAATGCAACTCGCGCTGTCACCTGGGCAGATAATGCAAAAATTTCTGATTGGACTCAACTGAAACCCTGAGATCTATTGACTTACATTTTACTGATATTGCATTAATTATGTTTGTATTTACTCAAATAAATTGGAATTCTTCAGACTGTCTCTACATTAACCATGTTGCATTCTCTTGTAACCTCCCTTGGGTTGTCTTGGATTATTTTCCATTTCTACACTAAACCATGATATATGTTTAGATTAGGCAGACGTATTCACACCGGGCAAAATTGAGCTGTATAATTCGAACAACAGGCATGTTTGGCCTAATGTTAACGAATTATAAACTTTATACAAACTGTTTGCTTAATGTACACATTAAGCAATTTCTCTGACTAATGTTCACATTAGGCAAGAATCCACATTATGCAAAACATATATATATCTAATTATATTATAATATTTATATATTATTTATTAAATTATATAATATAATTTATATATATATAAATTTTTATAAATATTATAGATATATTTGTAATATTTAATTATTTAATATATCTCGATATATATATTTAATATATTTAATTTAATATATTTAAATTTAATATTTAATATATATATTATATGATTATAATTAATATCTATATATATATAATATATTATTATATATATATATATCATAAACTTTATAAACTTATCACATACACAATTGTGTGCAATAGTACATTTACTAAAATGACCTCATTCAAACTGGGTGGTATCTACTAGAGTTATTTAATCAGAAAAGCTACAATCTTTCAAGGACAAACAGTCCTCATTATCAAGTATCTACTGTGAAATGACCGAACATGGAGGTCAGCTGTAATTGTGTGTGTGCTGGCTTCTTAATGTTTTAATTATCCTGCTTCTCCCTTGTGACCTTGACCGTTCTCTGCCCGCGGCACGTTCCATTTGTTCATTTTCCATACGATGTCTTGTGTTTGTGCGTATCATTTCTACTGTGGAGTATATGATTTTTCTTGATAGGCTGTCTTATAATCCATTTCCAGTGTTCCCTGCCATTGCATTGTTAATGCTTGGTATGAAGATATTCTCTACAATTAATGTGGCCATTTTGTTGGTAATGCTGGACACAAAATTCACATTTTCCCAGTCTATGTTGTGGTCTTTTTCCCAACAGTGTTTGGCAACTGCCGACATCTGATTGTAGTACCTTATGTTTTGTATGTGTTGCTTACTTCCATATAAGTATACCCCACCTTGTACCTCTTCCCTCCCTACCAGCTTTCGGTTTCTGACTATTTTATTCCAAATAGTGTTTTTGTAACCACCTAGCAATATAAATGATCTAAATTCGTTGCAGCCATGTTGCGACGTCCTCACTGCAGAAGGGCAGCAGCTTGATGTTGTGGGGCTCTGACGGTGCGGTCGACTGTGGCCCCGGGCATGGGCTTTGAGGAGGACTCAAGCGCGAAGAAGGATCATCTCATGGATCGCGGGGTCGAGGCGGACACAGAGGAGTCGAGTGAATGCGCTGAACTCCACCATTCGTAAAATTGTCAGTCCTCAACTACGGTCCGTCGAAGTCGTCGAATGTATATAATATATATATATAATTATATATATTATATATTATTATATAATATATATATATATATATATATATATATATATGTGTGTGTGTATATATTATATATATATATCATATATATAAGATATATTATATATATGTATATTATATTATTGATATATTATATTATATATATATATATATATATATATATATTTTATATATATGAATATATAATTATATATATATATATATATATATATAGTATATATATAGTATATATATATATATATATATATTATATATATATATATATATTATATATATATATATAATATATATATATATATTATATATAATATATATATATAATATATATATATATATATATTCATATATATATATATATAATATCATATATTATATATATATATATATAATAATAATATATATAAATATATAATATTATTATTATATATACTATATATATATATATATATAATATATCTAATATATATATTTATCTGGATATTAAATATATACTATATATATATATATATATATATTATATATAGATATTATATAATATAGATATATTATATATATATATATTTATAAATTTATTATATTATTATATAAATATATACATATATAATATATAATATAGATTTATATATATTATATATATATATATATTATATATAGATTTGTATATATATATATATAATTTATATATCATATATACTATAATATTAATATATATAGATTTACAAATTGGGCATGGCCTGTGGTCCCAACCGTAAAGGAAAGAAATATTAAGAGGGAAAAATTGAAAATGGAGTGCTTCTGACTTAATTTAGATAACTGTAAAGGGTATTGATTTGGTTCTGGGAGGTTGCCAGGAAACTCATTTGATTAATTTACATTACATTTATTTACAAAAGAACATGGACTGGCCTTGGATAAAGGCAAGGCAACTCGGCCACACGTGGTCAGAGTGCCGTATAATGTCTGGACAGCTCCTATCTTTCACAATATGGAAAATCTGGCCTAAATCCAATACTACTGCAATGCAGGTTTCCAAAATTGGTAATAGGTATCTTGCAGTAAGGAAACGTTTGCATGCGAGGAGACATGACATGTGACTCGGCGAGAATCTGGAAAAGTTCCCAGATTAGACACAATCATAAAATAAGAATTTCTTGCACAATTTTACAGTTAATCACTTTTATCTAACACTGGGGGAGGAACTCTAGTGTTTAAATGAAATATTCAATGAAGACTTGGTTTGTCTGGGATGATCACAAAAGGTGGCATGCGGCCACGAGGCAGGGAAGGAACAAAGGGATGTTTATTTGAGAATTAGGAGTTCGAATTGGAAAATGTGGAAGAGTTTACTTGACTCAGAGGAAAAGAACTGGCAATATGACTAACTCAAGACGTACCTGGATGCCTTATGTAGTGGACCTTTGGAGAATTGGCGTTGGCTTTGTCCGAGATCAGGGCCGCCAGTTAGCCCCTTTGTAAGCCTATTGGCAGGCTGGCTTGGATGTTGTTCTGGGTCAAGGACTGAGGTGGACTGAGAGCGTCTTAGGGCACGAAACTTGGGTGTTGGGGCAGCTTCTCCCCCCAGTGGCAGGTCATCCTGGGAACAGAACATATCACCAGTAAAGGCTCACAGGAATAGGGATCTTATAAGTAGGCTTAAGAGGTACCTAGCTAGCTACACACTTCCTTTTGGGATACGTCCCTAAGGCTTAAAGGAGTCTTTATCCCCCCCCCCCCCCCCCCCCCCCTCTACTAACGGAAATGACGATCTCTGGCCTGCTTTGTGTTTCCCGCGTAAAGTCAGCTGATTAGGAGAAAAAATGGCTGCTCTTCTAACAATTGAATAATTTAAATGACTGCTGGGTAGACAAGGGGATCAATAAACATAATAGCTCCCCCTGTTAAGGCCTTTTGTGCATGAAGGCCTCGGCTAAATAAGTTGTTCATCTCGACTAACCAGTTCTCCTACTCTAACTGTGGTTTTAGAGCAGCGATACGGCTAGCTACAATGGCCTACCTAACTTATAGGTGGAGATGCTAAATGTACTAACTTACTGAATTCATACTGTAGTCTAGCCTAAATGAGAACTACTGGTTGTCTGTGACGACAGGCTACTCTATCCCTATGTAAGGTTACTTTAAAAATTCTACTTGCTAGTACCCTAATGCCCTGGTACTAAATTATTAGCCTAACCTACTCATTACAATTAATTAAGAGACGCAATCATTTTAGTATATGTAAGATGAGGTAATGATGCGTGAGGGTGATGAGTGGTTATTAGTGTACCAGGATGGAAATTTAATGAGTTAATTATGATATTTAAGTCAGGGTTAGTAGTGCAAGTTCTAGGGGGTTAGAGAGTTAGTCTACTGGCAGAGATCAGGCTGGCTACCTTCTCTGGGTAGGTGCCAGGATCACTCTGCAAATTAATGTGATACTGTACCTAGGGCACAGGTGCCAAGGAGAGCATGGTGGCTCTTTGGTTAGTGTGTTAATTTGCATCCCTTCTTCTTATTCCCTGGCTATGCCGTCAGGAGCAGAGGCAGTGGTAGCCCTAGGGACTACAGGTGAACACCCTACTTCGGCATCTACAGCAACCATCGTAGAGGTGGAACCTACTGCAGGGGAGGCCCTCACTTTGGCTGTTGCGACAGCCGTCGTAATTGGAAGACTCCAGGCTGACTCCTGGTCGTGCAGTTCTTGGTCGTCCAGAGAAGGTGTAATGGTGGTCAGTCGGAGGTTCATCCTCGGCTGACAGAGGCGATAGTGAGGAAGAATCATGGACTTGAGGTAGGCCATGGGCTGTGTCAAGCTACATGCCTGTTGGAGGATCTCCTGTAGGAGTATCCTTGATAAGGTTAGTTTTGGGCGCCGGTACTAGCTCGGGGCCAGGTGCAGAGGTCAAGGTTTGTGGTGGCTCTACGTCCAGGCTGGGCGGAGCATGGCACTCCTCAGTGCTGCAAGGCTGAGCCTTTCTGAGGATGGACAGTGTCTGCTGCTGGTAGCTTGCTAGGACACCCAGGCCAATTCTTGGAGTGCCCTATTATGTTGCAGGTTTTCCAGCGGAACTGCGAGTGATCACTCTCCCTCCTTGGTGACGGGGGAGACTGTTGGTGGCCGTACTTCTGGGAGGAAGTAGGTCTTGGATGGTTTCTTGCTTTGGAGTGGTTGGCTGTGGGGTTAGGACCCCTAGGGTTTTGGAAATGAGAGGGAGACTTCAAGTCTTGCCCTAGGAGGAGGTCATAACCTCCTGAAATGTAGCTTGCAACTGCAAGGGTACATACCTTTGTAAGGTGAGGTCTGGTGACCCTCAGTTGTACATTAGGAAGGATTAATTTAATATGATTGATGCCTTCAATTGTAATCAGTTGACGTCTATCGACGTTAGCCCCTTGGGGGATTCGATCTTCCTGTATCAGGGAGATTCGAGTGCCAGAGTCGTCAAAGGCTATGACATGGCTTGGCAGATAATAGCTTTGGAAGGGTGCAACGGTTATAGGGCCCTTAGCTGGGGGTCCTAGTGAAGATGAATTGCTAACTGCCATTGTGATGGTGGGAATATTGTGATTTGCGCACCCTCCATAATTTGCGGACATGTGAATCTGTGGAGTCACCAAGGCTTGCAGTGTGCTCTAGCACAGGTCAAGAGTCCTCTCT
This sequence comes from Macrobrachium nipponense, assembly GCF_015104395.2. Lineage (NCBI taxonomy): Eukaryota > Metazoa > Arthropoda > Malacostraca > Decapoda > Palaemonidae > Macrobrachium > Macrobrachium nipponense. The sequence goes on from NC_061105.1 coordinate 31,970,811, forward strand.
GGCAGTGATTTGATGTGGGGAGGTTAAGGAATCCTCCTTTGAATCTCCCTCCAAAACATGTCCGGGGTTAACTGGTTGGCTCACTTCTGAAATGGAGGAGGCAGGTGGTGAAATGGTAAGAGGCTGGGATGATGCGGAAGAAACTTCTGGCTCTGACACGGGATCAGGGCCAGGCTTATAACTGGAAATGATGTCTGAATCTAAAACTGAGGTTTGGTTATTGGACATGCTGCAGGGGTCTGTAGCTTCTGGTAGTGGGAGCTGCGTCCAGGGGAGATATGGCTTTAGGAGATCTCAGCCTAATATGACCTGATAAAAGTCATGAAATTTATCAACTACGGCCAGGCGGCACAATGTGGTTTCCCTGGTCTCCTGGTCCAATAAGGGCATTTGCACCTTCAGAAGGACTGAAGGAACAGAATAGAGGTGACCGTCAATCCAATCAAACCGAATTTCTTTGTCCTTCTGGATTTTGGCACCCACAGGCAATGCCTTTCTTGAAATGAGGGAGACCTGGGCTTCGGCATCGGCCATGACATGTACCCACCGGTAGGCTGTAGGGACTGTTCATCAGGGAGGGCTACATGGTAGCCTTGGAGAAGTTCACCCTGGAAGCTCTCATCCCAAGGTAAGGATCGACTTGGGCACTGGTCGGAATCCACAGCATGCCCATGCACACAACAAGTAGTGCAGAACCTCCGCAACCACCTCTTACTGGAAGTCCAGCTCATGGTCTGGGGCTTGGACACAGGGGAAGTCATTTCCCTTAGGCTGCAGTAGAGGCTCTGATAAATTTGGAAATGATGGCCAGGAATAGTACTGGATGGAATGGGAGTGCCTACTTGGTAACATGGCACTCACCTAGAAATGGGTTCTGCAATGTGGTAATGTGTCTGAGAAGACTGGGTGCTCTGTGGCACTTGGGAAGTGTCCCGTAAGTGGGTGGCGTTCCTTACCTGGGGATATGCTGGAATGGGCAACCTGTAGGTCCTATACAGGTGCACGGCACTTATGGAGGTGTTCCTTGGTAGCACTATTAAGAGTGCTGATGTAGTGGCACTTATGGAGGCGTTCCTTGGTTGGGTGATCCGGAATAGCGGATTCACAGTTGAATGGCTACCTGTACGTTCTGTACAGGTGCACGACATTATGGAGGCGTTCCTTGGACAGCACTAGTAGAGTGCTGGAAATGGGCGTTCCGTAATGGTGGATACGCGGGTAAATGGCTACCTGTATGGCCTGTACAGGTGCAGTGGCACTTATGGAGGCGTTCCTTGGTTACACTGGTAGCGTGCTGGTGTGTCCCGTCGGACGACACTAAGTGCAGTATGCTCAGATATACTGAAGAGAAATGGCACTCTGTTCGGGGAGAAGGTAATGGTGGAGGAGAAAGTAAAAGGGGGGAGTACTTCAGCAGCCAGTCGATGGACAGTGTCACAGATTAGTGACACTGTAAAATGGTAAGGCCTGATGTGCACTGGTGGTGGCCAGTCCTAGACTGGTAGCGGCTTCCTTGTATGGAAGTAATGAGGTTGCGTTGGCACACTGTGCAGTTTGTGCTTGCGGTATACACAAGTCTTTTGTGATAAAAAATGGAAAACACCACTCTGGCAACGACAGGTAATGGTAATTTGAAAATGCTCAGTCCTTGGCTGAAGTACTCAGTGAATTAAATAATGGTTGCAAGACTGCAATGGACACAGGCGCGTATCACGCTCAGTGTAAATGAAAGTCACAAGAGACTAAAGGTTAACAATGCATGTATAATGGTAATAGATGTAGTACTCTTGGTTTTTTTAATAATAGGCTCTCTCTCTCTCTCTCTCTCTCTCTCTCTCTCTCTCTCTCTCTCTCTCTCTCTCTCATTAAGAGCGTAAAAATGATAAATGACGAACTCTTTTGCATTTATTTGAACTAATGATTTTAGTTTTAATATGACGCAAGTTGCTTTGAATGATTTCCCTACGTTAAAGTTGGATGAAAGAATTGCTTTGGAAAAAGTTTTGTAAATAGAACGCACTAGCGATGTAAGTATGTATGTATGTGTGTAAACAAGCCATATTCATGCCATGGAGAGGTTGGCTCTGCAAGGATTTTTGAAACTAGATTACTTTCACATTCCTTTTCCATCCTTGTAACAACATAATTTAGTTGACTAACAGCCAAATGTCCTGCTCCTTATCCATTCGGTTGAAAGCTCACGCTCAGGAGCATTCGTACATTTAAGATTTGACGACGTGTTCCATGCCTTGCTTTGCTCATGTATAAATGAATGCATTTAAGTATTTGGAGAAATTTTTTTTTTTTTGCCAAAGTGGACAACATACTAATCAAGAAATTTATGGATCATATTCATTTCCACCTTGATCACGACCCCATTAAGCTTAAGTATAGTGACAGTCTATATTAAACTTATTAGATTTGAAAGTTTTCCCTTTCAAAGCTATTGTTTGCCGCCCCCCGCACCCCCCCCCCTCTCTCTCTCTCTCTCTCTCTCTCTCTCTCTCTCTCTCTCTCTCTCTCTCTCTCTGTCTGAAGTGATAGACCCTTTCATGGAGTAGAGACAAGAAACAAAATGTCAGAATTTAAATTTATGGGGAAACTGTCGTTTTAGGAGAATGTTCAAGGGAAGATCTGCTTAAAGCCTTTTCGTGACCTCAAACATTTTTCTCCGTTTTTCTAAAAAGGTTTCTGTGTTGCGGACGAGAAACGTCCTGGCTTAAATAGATGAACGAATACTGCAATTCTCTCATTGATCTGCTTAATTTTTTATGCCAGTCTTTCATTTCTGTCAGGGGAATATTGGGAATGAGGATCTGAGAGCAATTATCATGAAGTTGTCCTAATTAAAATCGAATCCCATTTAATCTCTGATGCTGTTACATTAGGGCACACAGTCGGATAGTTGCGCATCATTGTTGTTTTGTGTACTATCTTTTTTATGAGGTTATCTTGTTTATTTGTTAGTAGTGTATACATGCCGTCAGAATTGTCTGTAGGGTGAGGTAGGGTCTTAATTTAACTGTGGGCCATTCTCTTAGTTCCTCCTTTACATCCTTGTACTTCATTTCTTTTGTTTTTGGATCTTGCTGTCCAGCCTCTCCAACTCCCTCTTTTGATTGTCTAGAGAGCTTAATGGCCGAAAGTGCCCCAGTGCAACCTCTATTCTCCAAACACGGACCAGTGGTGAGAAGGTGGGGGAGTGTTCCTTGGCTGGATGAAGGCAAGTCAAAGTGTAGTGTATTATTACCCGTTGATCAGCCTTGTTGCCCATAGAAATTTGTGGATACACAGCGGTTTTTAAAGAAATTATCTTTACTTCATCTTCATGGTTATTCAGCAACGGGTTTTCTAGTCAGTGGAAAGTTACCATGAATGAAAATATTAATAAATGATAGCAATTATGTTAACTCGTATTTTTTTGTTCATTATTTTCCTGTGGAGGCCGCAATCCAAGTAACCCAGTCGCTTTGGAGTTAGCTAGTGTTTTAATTGTATACTGGTCCGAGTTCTTTAGTTTATATTAGAATAATTTTAACTTTAACGAAGGTTATTGGTGCCTTCAGAAGGTTTCAGCCTTTGAAGCTTATTTTAACTGGTAGACATCAGTAACTAAACGCTCAACTTCAAAGGCATGTGGGTGTTCTGTGACGCCAACATTTGAAGTCAAAATTGGTGTTAGTCGCTCAGTGTTGGAATTGTTTGTGGTTTCTGAAATCCATTTTAATGGTGCAATTGACACCAACAGTCTGAGATTCCCTTGTTATCTGTTGTGGAAATAATTGTAGTTTCTCTTTGCATCTCAGAGACGTAATGGACGTCTAACATTAAAAGTTCTTTCATTAACAGCACGGTACTTTTTGGGTTCTCTCTCTCTCTCTCTCTCTCTCTCTCTCTCTCTCTCTCTCTCTCTCTCTCTCTCTCTCTCTCGTCTAATTTGGGTTTAAGCCTCTCATGATGATTTTGAAATGGTAACATTGGAAGAATCATTATTTCTCACTAGTTCAGGATGACGCACCAAGATATTTTATGTTTGTCGTATTGGAGTAAGTTCTTCAGAATTGTTGGTAATTTTTGTAAATTCCTGATATTATATATATATATATATATATATTATATATATAATATATATATATATATAATATATATATATATGTATACATATATCCCACAAGTATCCCTAAAATTGGAAAACGAGGCAAATGATGCAGGAAAGCACTTGTATTTTTCCTCTTTTTTGGATTTTCATGGGAGTTGAATTATCGGTTACTTCCGCAAACGTCAAGAATTCCTAAGCGTTCTTCTGTCATTATTTTATTGATTGGAACGTTAGATATTGTAAATAAATGTGTATGTACGATTGTAAATATTTGCATGTCGGGTAATATGACATTCGGGCAACCTCCCTGTATATTTTTCCGAGCTTTACCTTTCCAGTAAATCCCATGGCGAAGTATTATATAGCAATGTGTTAATTGCATGGCGAATTATTATAGTATTCATCATATTAGTTTATACATACATACAGTATATACTAGCCAGCGACCAATTGTAGGCCGCCAATGTTATTTTTCATCGTAGAAAAATAAGCGCATATTTGGGAACCTCGTGAAAGTTCTATTTGAACAGTTTATTTTTCTTTTGGCTCAACTACAACTAATATTAAAGAAGTTAGCATGGCCGGATATTCGGATCAAAATGACATCCAGTTAAAACCATCCCTAATATCATCGGTATTTTCATCGCAGAAGAAAAGTAAGATTATGTTTGAAATTCTCGTGAAAAGTTATATCTTTTCTTTACGAACAATAATAAAGAAGTTAGACTGGCAGGGATCAAAACAGCACCTGGCTAAAAACCATCCTCTATAAAATCTACATATATGGTTCGACTTTGATTCAATTCGGTCCACTAGTTTCGCCAACACCTGGTTCAAAATAACCAACAGACAAAAATCACTTCCATGTAATACACTTTACACTAAGGAAAAAAAAGCAAGACTTCACTGTTTTTTTTTTTCTCGTTCAGAATAAGGTACCCCACAGTTACCATAATCGTTCTTTGATACACATCTTCCAACATTTTTTTTAATATATACTATATTCACATTTAGTGAAACAGGTACATTGTCTCCAGCCAGTTCCAAAGTAACCTGCTTCTACCACTTTAATCCATTTTCTAAAAGTTAATAACTTTTCAGAAGCAATCTCTAGATAAGTTTGAGAGGCTTTCGTAAACAGTTCACCAAAATACTGACGATATCCCTCTTCATTAATTGAAAAAGAATCCTGTTTACGGTCGGTTGTCTTTTCCAGGTGCTTAATAGCTTTGGCTGCCTTGCCAGGTAGTTGACGTCTTAATAAACCACACCCACTTGTAATAAAGCCACTTTTAAATGTCGAGTCGTTTCTTCAAAGACTTTGATGTAATCTCCAGGATCATATTCTGTGAAACTAGACCAGTTTACTATTTTTAGACAAATCAAATGGTTCAGTGAATGCACAGCAATCTTAGCTGTCTCCGCTTCTACTTTAATAGCTAACTCAGCCGCAAGATGTAGTCTTGTTTTCTTCATTTCAAATTTCTCCCTCTCCTGCCAAAGACTGAACTCTGCTTGCTTTCTTTTTTGTTGAAGAACTAATTAAGCTTTTTTCCTTCTTTGAGGCTAGTTTTTCCAATTCTAATCTAATGATAACATAGGCAGTTTCTTCAGTTAAGCAAGCTAAAGCCGATCTAAGTCTCCCTAGTCCACTTTACAATACTATCTTATATAGGCTTTCTTCATATCGCTTTTCACCGTAAGTCCCACCTTCCTGGGAAGCCCAATCAGATCCTCCACAAAATAATGAATCCAAGTTCGAGGATGGGTCAGGCATAAATTTATCAGTTTCAAACTCTGCCATGATTACGTTAAAGTTTTGACAAAAGGAAGCTTTGTTTATGGGTGAACGACAAAGTATAGTTCAAAAGTAAGCACTTACAAATTAAAATATCCACGTATTATAAAAAAGGTTAACAAAACAGCGTTGCTTTGAACCGTAATGGAGGCAAAATGAGTAAAGCAGCACAACCAAACGACACTTGAGCTCCAAAACATTCAAACGGCAAGCAGCTAACAACAATGTTAGAGAAACGCACGACCACACCGAACGTTTCTAGCGTTCCCACAAAACAATATCTGTAAATTGCGGAATTGGATACTATGGTGTCAAGACTGCGAAAGAAAATGGTGCTCATGAACAATAGCACTAAGGTGCGAAAGTTCAGTGAACTATGTGTACTGAGTCAAGGTGGGGAGGAATAAGGGAATTAACCTACTGCCACTTCGAGGGAAGTAGAAGACTCATTTATAAATCGTGATCAATCTCGGCCGACTGTCGTAAATAGATAAACTGAAAACTCAGAATATTCATGGGTACACAGTTCATACCTAATCCTAACAAGCCCTACTAGCAATTTTAACAAGTAAATATATTGAATATTCAGTGCCAAACTAAACATTTATTCCTCAACCTCATACTCACAAACAGTATTCCGGACAGGCCTCCATTACAAATGTTTAGTTTTCAAAGCAAGAGTAGAGTACAGATAAAAAGGCGGGTTCAGTAATGACAGCATTTGATATTTGAAAAACTATGAATGAATAACACGAAGACCAAAAATGTTTGTCATCATGAAAAGGGTTAAAATAAACAGAAAAACCATTATTACCTACATGACGTGCACTTTAAACACAAAAAATAATGCAAAACTATAAGGTCGTAAAAGAAGCGACATCTCTTAAACTAAGTAAAGAAGCAGGTGGCTGAGGTGAGGCTGTCTTAACGGCCGCTGCACACCTGATAAGTAGTAGTTTTCTTTTTCTTTCTTTCTTTTCGCTCTTAATCAACGTTCTTTCCAGCATTGTGCGCCTCAGCGGCGTGATTGGTATGGTATTAGCGTCCCACCTCGGTGGTCGCGGATTCGGAGGGATGTGTATTTCTGTTGATAGAAGTTCACTCTCGACGTGGTTCGGAAGTCACGTAAAGCCGTTGGTCCCGTTACTGAATAACCACTGGTTCCATGCAGCGTAAAAAAAACACCATACATACATCTTTCCAGCATTCATTCGGCCCCTAACTGTGACTCCTTTCATTCCTTTTTACCTTACCTTTATCCTCGGTATTCCATCTTAGTTTTATCCTCGTCTAACAGTTATTTTCCTCCTGTTGCACGTTTAAAACATTTTTGCTCTTAATTTCTCTTTAAGTGCTGGATGACCTCATAAATTTTATATTCTATTCTATTTTACCGACCGAGTCTTCCCCCGACTTGTCTACGTGCCTGTCTGTCCTTCGGCCTTTTCGTCTGTATGTCTCCGATGGTCTGCTTATCCTTCTGTCTGTTTAGCTGTATGTACAATGTGTATGTCACGCTTCCTTTGCCACCACGATAGCTGCTTGGTGGTTGGGGTCTCGCTCGAAATTTGCATAGATTTGCATTAAGAGAGGTCGCTCGTCTGTTCGTCCATCAGTGAGTCTACCACTCATTGCCTTAGACATCGTAATTCCTCCTACACGGTTGAAGGGATTTCAATCATAGTCTGAATGAATTAAGGTAAACGACCGTGCATAGTTTCCGGAAAGAGAGGTCGCCCGTCTCTCTCTGTCCGTCAGAAATCCTCTCACTCCTGACCGTCTTATTATGGTTAAGGGATTTCGGTCGCACTAGGTTCAAGGTTAGACCATCATACATCCAGCGCCTCAGTGGCGTGATTAGTATGGTCTTGGGCTGTCACCTCGGTGGCCGCGAGTTCGATTCTCGGGCATTCCACTGAGGGGTGAGAGCTGTGTATTTCTGGTGATATAAGTTCACTCTCGACGTGGTTCGGAAGTCACGTAAAGCCTTTGGTCCCGTTGCTGAATAACCACTAGTTCCATGCAACGTAAAAACACCATACAAACAAACAAACAAACCAACCATCATACATACAGCTGGTCTGTCAGTCTTATCTTATAATAATTATTTTTTTCTTTGCATCTTTGCTCTGTTTTAGGGGTTTCAATCAAACTTGGCATGATGGTAGACCATCTAGAAAAATTGTACACGAAAGGAGGGCGGCTGTTTTCTGTCGTTTGGGATGTCTGTTACAGTTACCTTGTCATCGCAGCTCCTGTTTCACTGCTGAATAGATTTCGTTCACATTTGGTTCAAGGGTTTACCGTTATGTGGAGTACAATATGGAGATCATTCTTCTATCCGTCCGTCAGCATACCTTTCACATCAACTTTTCCGTTACAACTCCCTCTACGGTGAAGGTGGTTTCAATCTGTGGTGATAAAGGAACAGGCCATAATGCAGAGATGCGTTGCATTGCGTTTAGAAAGAAGTCGGTAGGAAGTAAAAAAAAAAAAAAAAAAAAAAGTAAAAAAAAAAAAAAAAAAAAAGGGGAGGGGGGCGGGTGGGGGGAGGGCTGCATGAAACAGTGCTCTCAGAATTATTGTTGTGATACTGGTAACTAAGAGATATCGGGGGCAGTTTCATTATTAGTCATTTCTGCAACAGTGATAGTAGAAATACAACTTCTGTTTTGCCCGTCCTTTCTACTACTAAACAAATAGATAAAGGCTGACAGGTTGGCATCACCCTGTTAAGTCTTTTTAAGTCGTTCTCTAAAAATTAATTATGAAAACTCCCTTACTAAATGGAAGTATAGCTGTGGACAGAATTAAGTAGCGTAAGTTGATAATAAGTGTTAAATCATAGAAATATTAATGTATTGCCTCCTAGCCCAATGCCCTCTCTCTCTCTCTCTCTCTCTCTCTCTCCTCTCTCTCTCTCTCTCTCTCTCTCTCTCAACCTCAGCAGTCACAACCTCAGCAGTCACACCTGAAACTTTTCCCCCGCCTTGACTATCAGTAGTATCACCCTTTCACGATTTTTCTTGCTTTCGACTGATGTGTGTTTCAGAAGGGAATGGGATTATTTTCTTGAGAAGCTCGGTAGTCTTGAAAGGGCTTTGTAGGAGGGTTCAAAAGTGAGATAGAAGGAAGCAAACGCTATCTTTAAGCGGATAGTAGATTTAGATTGATGCGTACGGGTATGCTAGTGAGAAATTTTAGAACATTGAGAAATCTTTCTTGGAACTGGTTTTTTATGCTTGAATATTTTAAAATGTTATACGAATATAAGAGTTGTCGTCACGAATTGTCTGTGAATATAATGTGGTGAAAATCAAAAGATTCTTATTTTTATTCTTCCAGTAAGCTGTTTGGCCACGGCAGGCGAGTGAGACAATATGGATTTAAGATTCATAATGCTGCCAAAGTAAGGCAAGACGGGCAAGCAGTGTTAAAAACTTCATTGGGTACAGTGCAAATTGTGATGATTAATTTCGAACCGCGAAGTGTTCTCATGTGATTTTGCTGGATACTTGTGTCGATTCCCTTGTAGCATAGGTTTTTGGTGTCATGGGAATGGTGTTGAGCTGCGATATTGTGCTTCAGGTCACAGGGATATTGCAATAATTAGAAGTTACTTAACATGGCGTCATCCGTATTTATCCGGTTTCGTTTTCCATGGGGCTTTTCAGGTGAGGATGTTTCACTGCCGTGTATATTATCTTATAAAGGACCATGAGAGCTTTCAATGTGTTGTATCTTAGCTTTAAATGTGTATTGCAAATTGCTGACAACTTCAAATATTGGAATTAGCTGCTGAGAGTTTGTATCATATGCCATTTAGAACAAAAGGGTTTCTTAACTCCAAAGTGGGTGATGACAGTTTAGTGCACCTTGAAGATTCTCTTCCGTTTAAGCCATTCTTATCCATTTTCCTCGTTGCTTATTCCATTTTGCTTGATTCTCTATGCATTCCATAGGGAAACCAAAGCTGGGAGTCTTGTGACTAATTTATGTTCCCTTTTACTCATGATTTGTCTTTGTGCTTTTTCCTACGCCTAGGTTTTTTTCGAACATTTTTTTTCTGGTACGTAAGCTTGGTTCGTTTGTGTCTATGACCCCATTTATGCAATATATGCAAACGTCCACACACAAGACTTAACTTTCCTTGTGTACAGTGAGGACCTTTCATGACATATATCTTTGGAATAACCCTTTATTATTTTATGAAACGAAAAATAAGAGATTGATATGTTAGCATTAACTTTTGAGAAATATCTCAAAATCACAAAAGTGGCAACAAGATTCCACTCGTTGCTCTGTCTTAGAAGATGGAAAGGAAAGTGGGGAGAGGAAGAACTACTATTACTTAGCTTAATCCCAAGTCAAGGCCGCAGTTTTAGATTAGTTTTTACAGGTCACAGTGGACATAATTCCTGAAGGAAGCGATAACCCTGCGTCGGAGCAGCGTATAGGAATCGACTATCACAAAAGCAAATACAGAAATCTGTTAAAAAAAAAAACCGTATTATTCTTTATCGAATATACATTCTAGAAGGCAGTATTTTTGAAGTGTAGTGAGATGACCTCTTTAGGCTATCCTTTATTACCACTTGGAGAGAACCCCAGAGGTTTACTTCAGTACCTCTCTTCTTTTTATTGTTGATGGTACATTGCGTATCTTGCAGATGCGTGTTTGTTTATTTAACCATTGCAGAGGAGTAGAAACTTGAAGAAAGAAAGGTCTCCTTTGATCGTTATATAAGGTTTAAATGCCTGAACTTTCACCACCTTGTCTTGAAGGTGACAATATCACCTGTAACTGTTTTTGTTGATGGTTAAGTGGCAGTCACACCCTCTTTATGACTTATTGTATTAATCATAATTTTGTTTGTACCAGAGTTTTAGCATCCCTAACACGTTATATATTTTTGTTGATAGGTGTAAGCTTTAATTAATCCATGTGGGCATGAAGAGCGTTGCTTCAAAATCTGTTTGTCATGATATTTTCACGAGAGATTTACCTTACCTTTTTGTCAGTAAAAAAAAATAAGTCCATTCTCTTCCACCCGCAGGTCACTGTATTCAGGGAGGTGTCGTTTTCCCTCAGTTTGTACATCTGTATCCGTCAGTATGAGTGTCACACTTTTCTTGTAATAGCAACTCTTCTCACAAGTTTGGAAGTGTTCCTAGTTATTTGTTTCAGAGGTAAACCACTATTGCTAGATGCGCATGGATATAATCTGTCAGTTTGTCTAGATCATGTTTGTTGTAAAGGTTTAAAGTTTTTTTTTTATTTATAAAAGTTGAATTCGTCAAAAATGGTTTGTGATAATTTGTAGACATACAAATAAGTAATACTAACATACGATGATTTATTCGGTTGACACCTCTACTATATCTTTTTTCCCCATTCATGATTGAGGGCTCTTGCTTTATTTTATAGTTGACTGCTCCGCAGATCCGTAAAAAGTTATTTTTTAATCCATAGAATATTAATTCTCGGGTATTGATTGAAAATGGTCAGCTCCCTCTCCTTTACTCTAGTTTCTTTTTGTACTGTCACAATGTCCTAATTGCATCTCTCTCTCTCTCTCTCTCTCTCTCTCTCTCTCTCTCTCTCTCTCTCTCTCTCTCTCATTAGTTTGGTATCAGCGTGTAAGTACATCCATATTGGAGCACCTGTTGTCTCCAGTAACTCTATCATCGATCCTTCCCCTCTCGTTCAGTGCATTATTGTTTATATGAAGATACGCGTGTGCCTCAAGGAAAAGGGATTGTCTTTTGCAACTCGCTAATTTCCCAAAGAGAGCCAAAGTGCCTTGATTGGAGTACATCAGGGGACGGGGATGAGATAGAAGGGAAGATGTGATGACCTTAAAGGAGAGTAGTTTTGGATTTACTCCAGTGGTAATGGCTATAGGGCCGGTTATTCTTTGGATCCTCGGTAGAACTTTCTGTATCACTCTCTGTTGTGTTATAGCTGGGACATTAACTTGTTTGCGTACACACTCCTATGAATGTACGTAAGGCTCGATTTATTAAAAAAATAAACCAGTTATAGATTACAGATCGGGTATGCGTACGGGGGATGAATGTAACTTTAATGTGAACGCAAAAGTTTATTTTAAATGTATATTGGAATGTTGATGGTACCTAAATAAAATGCCTGGAAAGCGCACTCATTTATATATAATACACACACACACACACACACACGGGAAGTGTAGTTTTGGGTTGAAGTGCAAGGTATCAACGAAATTATATATATTGGACAGATTGGCAGATGTTCCACAATTTAATGCAAGGGAAGTGTTTGATGAAATACATATTTGATCAAAATTGTGTTGACGATTCTTTACAAGTATGTTCGACGACTGTAGATCTTCATTTTTTGTGGATCCATTCATTATCTAAAAGTGCTTTTAAACATCAGTACACTGTAAGGTTTGAATTGCCTATTGTTAGAAATGATAGAGGTTTGACCCCACGGTCATCAGCTAAAGAAGATTGAAATTGCTTGTTAGTCACTGTAAAAAGCTTTGTCTTTCGGCATTAGTGCCAGATGGTTGAAATCTTGTCACAAATTGTTAAGAGTTGAAATAGTTTGCAGTTTTTGGTTTAGAGTTTTACATATAAATCATTAGTAACCGAAGTAATGTTTTCTGTAATTTACTGCGATTGGAAGGTGTCTGTTACATGGGTTTTTTCTCGTTCTTTTTTGATTGATGTTTATTCCAAATTGTTTTTGAGTGTTCCTCCCAACAGAGAAAGAGGATTTCATTTGGAATTGGATGAGAAAGTGTTAATCGATAGGAAATGATCAAATTGAAATAAGTAGATGTCTAGGGAAAAGCAAATGAGAGAGGCTGTACACTAGTGAATTTTAAAAGATTTGTTGGAATTGATTGTAATTCTAGTGATGGAGGATTTTTTCTCATTAACCAGTGCTTATCTTGGATCATTAAGTCTGTTTCAATAGGTTTGGGATTTTTTTTACGGTTATTGAGGCCCTCCCCCTTTTTTTTAGGGTAGGGGAGGGGAGGGGAGGGGGGTGGCGGGCGGGTGGACGTTTCGCAATTGTAGTCGATGAACTCAATTAGTATCGCAACTGATTACGAAAGATATCCTTCGGTCAAGAGTTGCTTATTTTTGTTTTCATTCGAGGCAGCTTTTTAGCAATACGGGAATTATGATGCTTGTTATTTGTTTTGTTGCTTATAACTGATGATTGTGCAAATTAAAGTTTTCCGCTATTGTTAAATTCATGTTTCCCATTAGAAATTATTTTATCATGAGTTTTAAACTGTTTAAGAGTTTTGAAATCTCAAAGAGAATATTAGAAAGTAATATTTCTTCCACAAGTGTTTTACGTTTGCAGCTCTCGTTTGTCTATGCATACGTTTTTATTGTTACTGATGCCATGAGCACCATTGGAAATTAAAAGTGCCGAGCTGAAACTGTACTTTAACACTGAACGTTATTGACTTGTTAACGTTTCATATCTGCAGTAAAAATGTACTGCACACGGGAACATTCAACCTTATTCAGACCATTTTTCACATATGACTTTATGTTGCCTCCACTAGATTTATTTTCTACCTCAGGAAAAATTTTTTTTTTCGCACCTTGTTGATTTGATGGAGTTAAGCGACCTGTAATGGTGTACAATTAGGAACTTGGATGAGGTGTAGGTGAACAGATTATGCAATAATTTTTGAATTGGAAGACTTTACTTGTGTTTCGTCCTTCATTGTTGCCCATTTTTTCCCACATCAATGTCCAGTGCATGTAAATTCTTTCCGGTAGTCTCTCTCTGGTATTTTTGCCCTGTACTTTGAGCAGTATTGATGTCAAAAGAGATGGGATCTGGTGGTTAGTCGTGATGTTGATGAGGATTCTTTGGAGTGCGAGGGTTGTGGGAAGTAGCAATATCGTGAGTGTTCTTTTTCTTCCTAATTGGATTTAATGGATGGGTATATTGATGATGAAAAATAGAGAGTTATACAATTCGAGTAAATAATTTTTGCATTTGATAAATTGTTCCTAGTGATGAAAAAGAGAGAGATTACTTACTTCATGAATCTTGCTGACCCTGATATCGAAAATTGAAATGCTCCTCCTATATGATTTTGACGTTTATGTCTGAAAGATAGCCATCATACACACACACACACACATTATGAAGTTATGCCTTTAATAAGGTAATATACCCTTCCTTGCCTCTTTGAGACCACTTTCCTGAAGGGGACATCTACCTCATTTAGCTTGCTTTGTCGATGTCTCAATAATGAAGGGTAAGATTCGTTCTTCGTTACCTTAGGTTTGCTTTTGGAATCATATATTTACACACACACACGTATTTATATATATGCTTAGATACAACTGTATGCATATATATATATATATATATATATATATATATATATATATCTATTATATATTAACTATATATACATATACATACCTATACACATATATGCACAGATCCTGAAAATGTAGGATAGAATTCGTTCCTTGTTACCTTGGGTTGGCTTGTGGAATTATATATTTATACATACATATATGGTTTGTATGTGTATTATATATATATATATATATAGATATATATATATATATATATATATATATATATATATATATATATATATATATATATATATTTATACAGTAGTACCTCGAGATACGAAATTAATCCGTTCTGAGGCGGCCTTCGTATAATGAGTTTTTCGTATCTTGGAACACATTTTACATGTAAAAGGGCTAATCCGTTCCAAGCCCTCCAAAAACACCCCATTAAATTTCATAATAAAGCTAAATTGACCTATAAACAATGAAATACTACAACAATTTGGACCATTTAATACCTAAATTAAGAATAAAAATCCAAACCTGTAAGTAAAGTGTATAATTAGTGTACAAGAAATATTATTACTGTAACGTAAAATGTCGAAGCTTACCTTTCGAGTGAGGCTATCTCCGAAAGTGGCGGCAGAGGAGGAGGAGGAGGACAAACGGCAGATAACGTACGTACGTACATACACTTAACTTTACGAAAACACACAAAAAATTTAAGGAAAACTATAAAAATAAAATTTACGAAAAACATTAACAAAACTGTAACACTTAACTTACAAAAATCTACAAATTACGTAAATTTTTTTTTTTTATTTTTTTTTTATTTTTAACTTTTTTTTTTTTGTTTTTTTACTTTTATGTAGGCTTTTTTTTTTTTTTTTTTTTTTACAGAATTTCAACTTCATCACCACTTTCAACGTTCTGTTTTTCATCACTTGGTTCTTCCTTTTCGCTTTCAACTTTCTGTTTTTTATCACCTGGTTCTTCCTTTTTGCTTACTCCTGCTATTGCTGAAGGCCTCTTTAAAAAATAACTATCCAAGGAAGATTGCTTCTGCCTGCTTTTGACAATGTTCCTGAAACGACTCAGGCAAACGTCATCGAACTGCGCAAGCATACGACCTGTGTGAGCCTTTTCGGGGTGTCTTTTTTTTCTATGAACTATTGCACTTTATGAAAAGCGGCTAAAACCTCCTTAATTTCTGCCGTTGTCATAGGCTCCTCCTCTTCATCGCCGCTGCTGGAGAACTCCTCTTGAACAACGTTATGTTGCATGGCCTCCAACTCCTTCAGGTCATCCGTCGTAAGCTCCTCTTGGTGCTCCTCGAGAAGGTCGTTGATGTCGTCCTCGTCGACGACCAGCCCCATGGACTTGCCGAGTGCAACGATCTCGTCAAGATATGGTTCCAAAACAGTTTCGGGATCGTCAACTGTTTCGGACTCAGCAGCACCAGCTTTGCCCACGTCGAATCCCTCGAAGTCTCGGTCGGATACGGCATCAGGCCAGAGTTTCCTCCACGAGGAATTCAAGGTTCGCCTCGAAACCTCCTGCCATGCTTGGTCGATGCATATGACGATGTCAAAATGCTCCTTCCAAAATTCACGCAAGGTGAGGTTTGTGGTATCGGTGATGTCGAAACATCTTTTGAAAAGATGTTTCGTGTACAGCTTCTTAAAGTTCGCTATCACTTGCTGGTCCATGGGCTGGAGGAGAGGGGTGGTGTTGGGCGGAAGAAAAAGAATCTTAACGAAGGAATACTCCGCTAGGATATCTTCCTCGAGGCCAGGAGGGTGGGGAGGGGCATTGTCCAACACCAGCAGACATTTCAGGGGGAGGCGCTTCTCTTGCAAAAAACTATTCACAGTCGGGCCGAAACACAGATTTACCCACTTGGTGAACAAAAGCCTCGTTACTCAGGCTTTTGCATTAGCCCTCCACATCACTGGAAGCTTCTCCTTCAACACTGTGGGCCTTGAAGGCTCGAGGAGTCTCGGAGTGATACACTAGTAGGGGCTTCACCTTGCATTCCCCACTGGCGTTCGAACAAAGTGCGAGCGTAAGCCTGTCTTTCATAGGCTTATGCCCGAGTAGCTTCTTCTCTTCCTCCGTGATGTAGCCTTCCTTGGTCATCATCTCGTCGAAAGTCTTCTTAAATGCTTCGGCCGCTTTCGTGTCCGAGCTGGCAGCCTCCCCATGACGCACCACCGAATGGATACCAGTCCGTTTACGGAATTTCTCGAACCAGCCATGCGAAGCCTTGAACTCTGGGGTTTGCGTTGAAGTCCCTTCCCCTCCGACGTCTTCCGCCTGCGCAATCAAATCGCCAAAAATAGCACTGGCCTTGTGAGCGATTGCCGTCTCTGTTACTGTATCGCCAGCGATTTCTTTGTCTTTTATCCAGACGAGGAGCAGCCATTCCATCTCGTCGTGCACATGGCTCCTCTTGCTGGACAAAATAGTGATGCCCTTCGATGGTGTAGTTGCTTTGATGGCATCCTTCTGTTTAAGGATGGTACCTATTGTCGACG
Source organism: Macrobrachium nipponense (assembly GCF_015104395.2). Classification (NCBI taxonomy): domain Eukaryota; kingdom Metazoa; phylum Arthropoda; class Malacostraca; order Decapoda; family Palaemonidae; genus Macrobrachium; species Macrobrachium nipponense. Next base: position 31,987,576 of record NC_061105.1, read on the forward strand.
GATTACGCCAAATTCCTTTGCGATGACACTTAATCGCATACCAGCTTCATACTTCTTTATGATCTCCATCTTTGTCTCCAGAGACAGCATGCGCTTCTTTCCGTGAATTTCAACTTTCTTGGGACCCATGACTACGTTAACTTACGTAAAGTTACACAAATACGTAATAATACAGTCTTCGCACAACACGATAATATGTACTGCAACAAAATCACTAATGAATTTACGTTACTAAACGAAATCGTTGGAGCGAACGAATGCCGAATGCGTACGGTAAAGTTTCGGGTGCAAAGTGGCTGAGCTAAGGCACGCCAACACGTACGTATAGAAGATGCATGATGGGAGGGATGCTGTCCAATCAGAGAGAAGGATCTCATGGCTTGGCTAGCATCAGGAACCAATGGGAGAGCAGGAGGATGGTGGCGAGTCTACGATAACTAAGATGGCGGCGTGCGGCGCGAGTTTCAAAATTGTTATGGGGCGAATCTCGGACTTTCAGAAACCTTTCGTATCTTGAAAACTTTTCGTATGTAGAGCAGTAAAATTTTTCGTCTTTGCTTTCGTAACTTGGATTTTTCGTAAGTTGAGCCTTTTGTATCTCGAGGTACTACTGTATATATGTGTGTGTGTATATATATATATATGTTAAGTGGTGCACCTTTTTTTTTGTATGTGCGTTTTGTAAGGTAGAGTGTTCGAGTTATATGATCGCTTACCTGCTTCTTTCTTCTAGATGATTCGTTCTGCAGCCTGGTCTTATGTTTACTTTATGCTTCTTTTTAATGTTAGTTCTGGATTAGTAATCTTACTAGGTTAAGGCTCAGTCTCTCGGGAAAAGTTATAATGAGACGAACGACAGAGTTTTTTCTTCACTGTACAAAGAATAAGAGTTACATATATAACTGTAAGTGTTTACATAATAAAAATATGGAATGTTAGTCCATATATATAAAAGATTGCTTGCAGGAATGTGATCAGACTAGAGACGCTAAAGATGACGTATACAATAAGTATGTAGGCTAAGTTGACATGCCGTCACTGTGGTCATTCATTGTTTGAAACAGTCCAAGCTTCTGCTTGAGACATACCCGACCTATGATTCAAACGGCCTACGTGATCTGTAGCGTGTCTCATTTTGATTGTGTGTTCGTATGAAACTATGTCATTTGTATGTATGTTCATATGTTCGAACTACTGTCTGTTCCTTCATAACTTGTAACAGAGATGGTAGACAAGCAGAACAGAGTTAGCTATCGTCATTAGAAGACCTGTACCTCTTTACCTAAGCTTTATCATGTAGAGGAATAGGATTAGCCATCATCATTGGCAGAAGCGATCAAGCTATCGTTATTAGAAGACTTGTACAATCATATCTGATCTTCACCATGTAAAACTTCAGAAGAATATATAATTTTTTATACTTAGTGTTTTCTACAAGAACCTCCTCACCATGAGTTTAACACATCGTCGTAATAACCAACAAGATAATACCGACTTCGTAAATGATCTACAAACCCCCAGACACTCCATTGAAGATGGAAGTGCAATACCAACCGACTTAGCGTAAGATTATCGCTAGTCTAACATTACCTCATAGGGCGCCTTATCATACAAGGCACAAGCCCTAATATTGGTGGCCAGCGTACCAGACGAACTCTACAACGTCCTACGAAGAAAAACCAGAATAATAAATCATGTATCATAAGAAGTCAACGACGACGGAAGCAGCAGATTCTTCAAGCAACCTAGTATCATCGTTAGTGAGCGACTTCAGAAAACAATAAGAACTCTTCAACGACGACGAAAGCAACAGATTCTTCAACCAACCTAGTATCATCATTTAGTGAATAACTTCAAGAAACAAAACCGACGTGTCCTACCTACGGCACGCAAGCTTCGTCTCTCATTAGAATCATTCAAGAAAACATCGTTAGTGAGCGTTTCCGGCACTTCAAGAAACAACCGAACGCGTCTGCAGCATCGGATCTTTCAAGGGCTCGAATCATCGAAACCAATGCCGCACGTGGGAGGGGCAAAACTGAAGCCAAACCAGGTCATCCGCTAAATAGAGAAGGAGGACCAAGGCCGTGTGTCGTTATCGGAACACCGTGACTTCCCACAAAAGCAAGCTAAGTACAATTTTTTATTCATTTGGAGTAACTTTGAGTGTTTCCTTTACAGGTCGAATTTCGTTATTCCTGTGGCTGAAGTTACGAGACATTCTTAATCTTACTTTTTACAGAAATTATCTACATCATTGAGATTTCGCTACTGCGAGTTTTTATCTTTGAGTGTCTGTTTCCAGAAGTTCTACTGAAAAAATATCATAATCTATACTATGTTAATTTTATCATTTTGGGTGATTATTAATCCCTTACGTAACAAATCATATTAAACAGTGAATATGCGTTTACGCAGTGGACGTCTGTATTTATACAGATGCATGGATAGGGTCGTTAAGCACCGTAGTGATTAGAAAACACACAAAAAACAAGTGGAACACCCGTACAAATCTATATAAATTAGAGGTAACACTATTTCGGGTCATGACAATAAATGTGCTCCTTTTGCAAAGTCCCAGCTCGCAGTTTAGCCTTGAGTTTTTTGAGTTATATAAAATATCGAACTCAATGACTCAACTTAACTTTAAAAATATGGCTGGATTGCAAGGAATAACATGTCTGTAAAAAACTTTCATCAGGCTAAATGCGCTGACCAGGATCCCTCACTATTTCAAATTTTAGCAAAGAATGAAGTACAAACAGTTAATATGAATGCAGTAGTGATAACTTGTCTTATTAGTAATCGCTCAGTTCCTAATAGTTCGTCATTCATTGCTTTATACGTAACCAGCAACATAATGCTAAAAACACACAATACGTTGCCGATGGTAATAAAGAGAAGGATCCTAATTATTACAAAAAGAAATAGAAACAGTAGCCCGTTCAGAATCAAACAAGCAAACTCGGTTACTGTGTCACCTAGTCAAGCGGTCAAGGTCAGTCAAAAAACTGCCGAAGTGTTCAAAGCATAGCAAATTCCACACAATAAGCGACTCCAGCAGAGTGGGGAAAAGCGATGTTGGTTCATACATGCCCATATCTTTTTGAATTAAAAAGGATTTTTCCTATGAAACACACGACCGTATAAGTAATCGAGCAGGTTTTCGTTTTTTTTTTTAATACGTAAGTTACTTATTAGTGGTGGTGGATTAAGCCCAACTGTACTTCCCCCTCGGGTAAAAAAAGTTTAGAGGTATTTCTTGTTTTATTTCTTTAGCTACACGTAAATATTCCTGTTTTTACGGGACTCACCGTCTGGTTGTTCGAACTTCCCTAATGAGAAGTCGGATAAGCGAGTGCTTACAGATACCTCTATAGTTATAAAAAACATTGATCTGTATCTAGTGTAATTGTAAGATATCCATCTAGGGATACACAAAATATTATCTTACATCCTGCAAAATAAGGCGTGTTTATCAAAGGAAAATCCTATAAACCTTCAAACATATTAAAATCCGTTTGAACAAAAATGAGACAGTTAATCAAATAATAACTTATATAAAGGAACTATACATTTGTCTCATAAATCGTAACATTGTTCAAATGACCCAACAGAATTCTCCCACAACCGCAGTCGTAGTTTGCACGCAAAATCTCGAGAAGATACACCCTTGAATGTCTTAGTGCGTGTAAAAAGACTTTGCTGGGAAATGAAATTTTAATCCTTCCCGACACTCTGAAATATAACGATTTCCGCGAACAAAGCCCTAAAAGTATACATATCGTGGATACGGAAGTTATAAATATCGCATTTTTTATTGTTGCTAATTTTTAATCACGCCCAATCAGTCGTGGATGAATCTCTCTTTTAATCTATCTAAAGTAATATCCGTAAAGTCATTCAAGCAGAGGTGATTCAGCAGAAATTGTTTTTATCTTTTATCTGAATACCAGGAAGTTTCTCCACTAGCGAGTGATCTCTGGGAAAAAACGGATGTAATTTAACACAAAATACGGTCTAAGGACAAACATAAAGCTATATACGTACCTTCGTATAGACTCTCACTGCAATTTCAAAATAGAGATAAATGACGAAGTTGAAATATGTTAGTAATAGGAGCCATTAGGAAATCAAATAGCCCATATAATTTTCCCTCAAAACGTCATGCCATAAAAGATCGGACTTGGCGTATCTGCGTAGATTTCTGTCGCTTAAACAAGGAAACGACTCCCGATAGTTTCCAGTGCCATGTACCGACGACATATTATCTCTGTTAGGTTAGAATAAATTTTTCACCAGCTTGGACTTACTTTAAAAGCTTTTACCAGATACCATTACCTAAGTGATTGTACCTCATACACCGTTTTCAGCACACTCAGGGGACATTATCAATTTTTACGTATGCCTCCGGCTTACGTTGCGCCCCAATTACAATATAGTGTTTGGAGACTTTTAGGGGATAACCTACATGCCTATTTGGATGATCTTGTAATCTTTTCTAATACCTTAGAAGTACATTCACATAAAGTAGAGCTAGTGCTACAGAGACAAAGACAAATAATCTCAGAGTAAAATATCTAAATGTGAGTTTTTAAACCGGACATGTTTATCTAGGTTTTATGTGTCTAGTCAAGGTCTTATAGTCCATGGTAAGGTGTCGGCTATTCATAACTTTCCGGTACCTATTAACGTAAAAGGGAAATACAGCACTTTTGCGCTGTAGTGGGTATTACAATCGTATGTAAATATGTAACTCTTCAATCATGACAGCTCCTTTAACAGATCTTACGAAGAAGAGCGTAGATTTATTATGGCTTTAAAAAGCATCAACAGGCGTTCGATATCTTAAAAGCGGAATAATGCAGCTTACCTAACTTAAAAAATAAATCCCTGATTTAAATAAGGATTTTTTTTATTGCAACGACCCTCAGACCAAGGGGTAAGAGGGGATACTACTTCATCATATGATAAACAGTTCTTTCCTATAGCTTTTTATTCACGTAAACTAAAGCCCTCTGAAAGTAAATATGCAGTAATAGGCAAGGAAGGGCTAGGTATCTTTAACTAACTAGTACATTTTAAGTTCATAATCTATGGCTATCCTGATAAAGTCCTACTGAACATGAGTCCTTTACCGAGTTTTTCAAAGGCTTTAATCACAGTCCAAAAGGAACTCGGTGACAAATGATCATTCAGGTCTTTGGAGCCAAGATAAGATATCTACCTGGGAAAGCAATTATCATAGTTGACGCATTATCCCGCAATCCCGCACCATACAGCAAAGAACCATTAATTGGACTAAAAGATATAGAAACATCCGTGCCTATTGTTAAAACCGTATCTAAACAAGAAAATTCCTTAACCCAAGAGATCGCGAGCATTGAATATCTGGGTTGGAGAGCGCAGAACTGTTACAAAAACTGAAAACAAACAAGAGTCAACAGACATAACCAACAATAAACACTTCGAACGGAAACAGAGTCAGCAGCAATAAACATCAAACAATAAACACTTCGAACGGAAACAGGGTCAGCGGCTAAGCAAAAACAATAAACACTTTTGAGCAGAAACCCTAAAGCAAAAGTATATTTAAAGTATGTGTATCAGAATAATGTAATCAAATGTAATATTATATGTAGGTCCGTGACGAGGAAAACCCGAAGAACACAGCAGATGACTAACGACCAGGTAGTAGTAATAATCTCTTTCATACCAATCGTCATAAACTGGTTGCATTCCGTCATCCAGGGTTTCCTACTATGTCACAGAAAGCCAAATCACTGTTTTACTGGCCTACAATGCTTACAGATATAAAAAGCACATAACTGATTGTAACACGTGTCATGAAAACAAGGGACACACTAAGACACCTGTCAGTTAAGGGCCTATCCTGTGCCAAATCAATCCTTGAAAGAATATACTTAGAATTATTAACAGAGTTACGAGTCTGACAGAGGGAATAAACACTTCTTAGTGTCAATAGTTCCTTGACACGTTATATAGAATTAATAGCACTAAAAACAAACACCGCAATTGAGTGCGTTACGAATATTTATGAGTGCTAAATCAGTAAACATGGAATTCAACACATAATAATCTGTGACTCGGGTGGTGTAAATAAAAAATAATCTCCTTAACACGTTGTGTGAATTCCTATCTATAAGAAAACCAATAATATATTTTATCACCAGTCAAGAATCGGTTTGGTAGAATAACTGATAATTAAATAGGAAGTGTCAATGTCTTACGAGTTACAACTCGTGATATTGGATCCGAACTGGATTATAGCGGTTCTCGCGGTTTTAAATACCTTTATCATTTATATCTTGTATCTATAGAATTGATGCCGCAAGTAGCCTTATACGGTACGCCGCTAGAACACTTTTCCACATATTCAAAGCAACCATTAATTTATGAAATATATATATATATAAATAAATAAATATAAAAAAATAAAAAAAAAATAAATATGGATACAAGTGGATGTCAATATAATACCACTCCGTAAGAAGTCGGAAGGGTTACAAATTATAATAAAAAAGGAATCACGATAAAATCAATAAGCAAAACGTAACCATAGATTAATTAAATATCCAAATATATGCGATATATTTAGTAATGACAAATAAGCTAAAAGTTCAAATACATATCCAAAACCTACTGACATATTGTCTGTCCCGGTGATTTATATTCGTAGTCAATGAAAAAAAAAAAAAAAAAAATAAAAAAATAATAATAATAATAAATAAATAAATAAATAAATAAAATAAAATAAAAGAGATTTTAAAGTCAGGAAGTCTAGAAGTGAAAATGTTATCTATGGAATAATCCTATATGAATCTTATACAGGGCTAATAATATATATAGAATTTGTATGGAAACCTTTTTCATATAGTTTGAATAAGGAATATTTATTTAACATAATGCCAACATGAAACTAATATATTGTTCAATTTTGGTACTGTTGTTTTTTTTCAGACATTCTTCTCATGTGGGTCGAGTATTAAAAAAAACAAAAAAAAAATTTATCCTAAAGTCGTATCTCTTACAGCAAGTAACGTAACTCTTAAGCTGGTGACGACGTCATCAGTTCTAGAAGGTCTGTCGCGTTTGCCGTATCAGCATTGATTCCTTTAACCTCAAATATGCGCTTGCAAAACAGATTGACTGGAGAAAGGAATGCTTAGCCCGAACTTCTCATGGGCAAGGCAGACGTTAGGTACAAGTGTCTATCGGTATGCGCAATGCAACTTGCAATCATTTTAAAATTAATACACAAAATAAGGAAATAGAATTTCTATAACATCAAAATGAATTAATTTTTTCTGAACCTCATAGACATTTAGAAGTATCACGATATGGATATGGATTATTTACTTGCAACATTAGCTTATTACAATTCAAGTAAAACATTCATGGGAAAATGTCACATTTTCTTGAAAAACCCAAAGTTTATTTAGAAATTAGTTACATAGTGGGTTTTTTCGTTGCATCTCCTACCTATTAATAAAGTTTAAAAATTAACCTCAGAGGATGCGCACGAGTAAATTGAATATGAAACTTTTGTTAGGGCACATAGGATCAGATTTTATCACAACTTAATTTCAGTTAGCATAGAGAACTACAGAATCATGATTAATCTTCTCTTTGACTCTTATGATGCCTGGCAATCTTACAAATAGCTCCGTTTTCCACTTTTGTCTAGTAACTTACTACCAGTAATATCGAATTTTCTTTGAGATTCGTAATGATATCTATTTATTTTTTATAATTATGGATATTTTTACAAGTCATCAGAGACCTGGATAGGTTCACTCATTATTAATGCCATGGATAAAAAAGTTTGTACAGCGGACTCTTTTGAATTCCAAAATATCAGCGAATTCATGTGGGTTAAGTCTGGTCTAAATGGCTCTCTTCCCTCCCCTGTATTTGGATGTCGTCTGAATTTACTTTGCCCTTGTGACAAGTATAATTTCACTTGCAGGCTGATTAATGGAACCTGGTTACAGTATCCTGCAGTACGAGAGTTTCACATAGCAACTTCAAAAAATCG
>NC_061105.1:32000634-32010634 GCF_015104395.2 Macrobrachium nipponense
TGATCTCTTAAAAAGCGTAATCATATTTGTGAGAAATCAGACTACATTTATCAAAACAAGTGTGGGGTATTCATATACGCTTAAGTTAATAAAAGGGCATTACTCCAAACAATTTCAACCCTCTCCCTTGTCTTAAATCACTTCAAGAAAACTGAGGGAACAGCACAATCTATCACTTTGGCATGTACACAGATTTATTCCTATTACTGGTGGTCAATAAATTAAACACTTATAAAAACTTTAAATACAAAAAAATTATTTTTAAATTCAAAATTTATAAGAATTCAGACTTAATTTTGAAGTAAAAATTTTGAATAAATTCTTGAATTGAATTATTAAACACAAGTAAAAAAATTGGTTAGTTTGTCAAGAAATTAAATAAATCAAGGAAATTTTAATTATAAAGAAATACTTAAGATTTGAAAAGAAAATGTAGTAAATGACAATTACCACAATTGTTAAAATGTGAAATAAAATAAAGTATGCAGTGAGAAACTGTTGAGAAACAAAACTTTCATAAGTACTAAATTCACACAATCACCTAAGCAAATGGAAAAGTAAAAAAAAATTAAATTCACTAAATATTTTTAAGTCATGGCTTAACTCTAAAAATATAACTACTACCTTTGCACAAGCTGCAGCTCAAAAAAATGTACACTTTCACCGGTCCTATCGAGGCACCGTTACCACCCTTACACACTGCTACAAAACTGAATGTTAGATTTCACAGTATCAAAATGAAGTGACCGACAATTAATTACTTTGGTAACAGAGGGAGAGAGAGAGAACCAGCCAGCACAAATGGTCTCTAGAATACGAATGAACACATTTTTAGGATTCCAGTTAAAAGCAAAACAACTAGACGACGTCATTATAAGGCAAAACGTTTAAACGATACCCTGTAACTTACAACACTTGATGCAGTCGATCAAGGTACGTTCTAGAAACGGTTATATAATAGTCATGTGGTTTTGTGCAATAACTCGTAAGAGACTTTTAAGGTAAAATCGCCTTAACGCGTTCTGTACAACCCAGCAGGTGGCTTACATAACTGACATGTTTTGGAAACACCAAAGAGCTCGATGCCTCCCTTACTTCTAACTGATGACAAGAAACCTGCAACAAAGGCGAATGAGGCAAAAATCTTAAGGTGATGTAACACCCAGTTGTCAACACGAGCTAGTCGACTGACTCGCAATGCTGACAGCTCAAAACATCTGGTTCTGGACGAAGATCTCTCTTTTTCATTTACATTACTCTAATCATTGATTCAAAGTTGATCTTATTCTACAATAGTCATCACTAGTACTCAGAATACAGGATAAGTAGAATGCTAAACACAACAATACTGAGAGTGGTAGGGATATACATTTTAAAAGGCATATCAGTATATAATATTTATATATATATTTATATTATATTATATGTGTATATATATATATTATTATGTGGTTCTATATATATATATATTATATAATCATATATATATATATATATATATATATGTAGATGCGTATGTATAAATTTGTATGTAATTTTTTATCATCAAAGCTTTAACTTCCCAGTCTCTTCACAATTGGGAAACGCTAGTCACTGCTAAACCCTTGATCCAAATCAGGAGAAAATTAAAGGTAATTATCGTTAAATCATTCTGATACCCCGGATGTATTTTCGATCTCTGCCGGGAATCAGAATATCTTCATTCCTCTTTTTTTAAGTTGACTGTATAGGCTTCATAGTGACGGGCCTTTCTAAAGTTTGAAGAAGTCAATAATTTGAGAGGGTATTGTGGTTATTAAAAAGTACATTCGTATCTGGTAAAAAATTATCGATAGATTCTTTTATCTGTATATATATGTATACACATGCATACTATACATATATATACTATATATACACATATATATATACGTGTGTGTGTGTGTGATTATGTGGTCCATTGTTCCGTTGCTCAGTTAGGTAAATTTCTGACCGAAATGTTCGAGGTGTATGAATGAAAATTATAGCTATGTTTAAGGTCGTCTTTATATTGTTTTTGTATGTAAGTTTGTTACTTTGTTACTCACTATACTTTCTTAATCCCTCTTTGCAGATGAAATTTGTTTCAATTAATTATTGAAGAGCTTTAAAGATCAAATTTTATATGTTGCTTCTCCACTTATAGGTAGTTATTGATAGATCCGCTCATTGTGAAGTGTTGTATTGAACTGTCTGATTGTTGTGCGTTTGGTCGTTCCTTTGGAATTTTTTGTAAAAGATATCCTTGAAGGAATGTTATCTTTTGAACAAAAAGGTATTTTATCAGTTAGGTTTTTTTGTAAGTATTGTTGTGTAATGTGTCTGAGGTCGTGACATCTATTGGAAGGGTTCAGTTGGAAAATTGGCTTGTTTAATTTGTTGTAGGTGTATATCAGTCTTGTGGTTTTTGTTTGTATTTCTAAAGGTAAAACATGACAAAAGTCGTGTTTTTTAGTTTTGGGGAAGGGGGAGTCGGCATTGAGGCTGGCAACCCATTACGAAGTAATCTAAAGGATTTGTTGCATACTTTTACCGGATGGTCTTAGGACGCTGTATTACTTGCTTCAGTTGTTAAATTCTGCCCTTGAAATCTGGATGATATGTATTCACCCATCTCACTTTTTATTTTTTTTGAGCACGGTTGAGCAGAATTTGATGTAACTTGGCCGATATATGAAGTTATCAACCTCGAAGTAACTATCAACCTCTAAGTAACTAGCTTCCGATTTGTTTCTGTGGAAAACTGGTCCTCTGAGCCACTTTAACCCAAATGTTCTCTTGGTACAGGTCACCAAATTCAAGTTACTTTAGATTTTGTTCATCCGTTCTTGAGATATCTTGCTAACACAAGTAACACGTGCACTTCAGTAATGGGGTTTTCAGGCACCTGAATGGTTCAACTTTAACCCAAGTTGTTTGGTGGAGTCATTGTTTTTTATCATGATTAATCTTCTAATTATAGGTAGAATGAAGTTGACAGTTTTGATCAACATTACATAAATTTAGACCCATCCAGTTAAAGGTAACTCAAAATGTTAATGTATATTGCTTTGCTCTGACATTTGTGTCATCAAGCTGAGAATTCCTTAGCAATGAATGCACGAGATCCATATGGTGATTGAATTGAGACGTTGAGGCTTTTCGTGCTTGAGGAAGTCAATCAAAATGAGACCCTTAAATCTTCAAAGAATAAACCTTTCTGTTTTCAGTATCTATAACTTCTATCGAAACCTAGTAGTTTTAACTCTGTTCAAAAGAAAAAGAAACTATGGAAAGAAACTATGGATGTTAATGTCTTTCACTGTGAGAATAGTGAAGATAAGACAAGAGTTTAGTTTTGGAAAACAGAACTTGAATAATTTTTCGGAAGAATCCGTCAGGGTTCCTTCCTCTCTGACGTCGAATAATTTGAATAATTCCAAGTTTATCCCTTTGATCGTCATGATCTTTCTCCTTGCGATGAACTGAAGTTGAAAAAAGAATTGAAGAGGTCCAAAAATTCTCTGTTGCGGGATTGTTTTTTTTTTTCCTTTCCTTTTGGACTTTTCCATCCCTTTACCAAAAATTTTGTAAACTTTCAAGGGACTGTTGCTCAGATATTGACTAGGGTTACAAAAATGCAAATAACTAACATAAGATTTTATTGAAAGACACTATTTCCACTTAGATTCTACTGAAGGCAAAATCTGCTATAAAAAATAAAAAGTATGCGTCCGTAAAAACGGCTACAGCTTTAAAACTATTAGAGGTAAAGAGCTCAACTAAGTCTCCTTTAATAGTGAAAGAGTGTTTCAACAATATCGGGATAAAAATTGAGTACATTTGAGTTTTTATTTTTTTATTTGCGTTTAAATTCGCAATAAAAATCCTTGACGTAAATAATGTAATATTAAATTAAGAAAGAGAAACGTTTTCAAAGATTGTTTTACAAATTTGAAAGGACTTTTCAAGACAAATACAGTGAAAAAAATTGCAATCTGGTGAAAACTAACGAAGCAGTAATGATTTAAAGGATAATAACTTACTTTTGAGAAAATCGCAGTTAAATTTGACCCATCCAGCGGCTGGGGTCTAGTATGCCCCGGCAGAGTAGCTTTTCTCCATCTTCATCTTCGTACTTAGTTTTCCTCTTATAGGTTCACCCATCCTCTTGTCTTGCAGGTGCAGAGACTTGAACAAAGCTTAGTGTGTAGCAGACCAAACAATTTATATAAATAACTTTAATCATGACCGATGTTGTACTTAGAAATTGCTAGCCCCGCTGCGAAATCAACGTATCACCTTTTCACATTCTTGTGCTTGGGACACAAACGCCAAGCAGCTATGTACATGTTCATTTGGGTTCTGAGTTTTCCCTCGTAAACACCTTATTAGTTGGTCATCAGTAGTAAGATTCTTACACACATTTTCTGCGGACTCGCATTCATCTGGTTCTAAAGTAAATCCCACTAGCATTTCTTTATGGGACTGAGAGTTTTGCTTTTTGCCATTGCTTTTTGATTAAAGTAACAGGAAGTGATTGATGCTGGGCACAGTGCGTACCGTGGGTTAGCATCAGTAGAAGAGCAGCGATAATATTAAGATAAAATGACTTTTCTCTTATTAGCTGTAGAGGTATTTGTTGCTTTACGAACATTATCGCCAATATATATCTGAAGCATCTGCATTACGAACACTTCGTCGTCCACGGCCAAGCAAACTCTTCCCTGTTTTCAGTTGCCTGGCTTTGTTTACTACTTGATTAGCAGAGGCGTAAGGACCTTGACTATTATCCATTCCTCTAATTGTATAGAAGGTCTTGCATTGCCATCTGAAGTGAGCCTGGCGTATCTAAAGCCTATATCTAGAGATCTAGACCAAAGCTTTTCAGCTGCGTCTGGTTCCATGCCCGCAGAACCACCTTTATGATTAGTCACACCGGTGGCCATGTTCGGTACACCATCTACATTTCCAACATGCCCTTCGATAATTGCGGGCCCAAACACACACACACACACACTTGAATTACGGCCCCTTATATGTCAGAAGCCATCATATGAAACGTCTATTTTATTATCCCATCCTCTTCCACACACACACTCAGGATGATTAGTTTTGCAAAAATCTACAGTTGCTTTCCTGCTTTTTTCTAGCGCTTCTTGGGTCTTTTCCACTTCCATAGCCTTCACATGATCTGCATACCGTATACGTATAAACACGAGCACTTAACACCCTCAAACACAAATCACTGCAAAGCCTCTTGAACAATGAATGCCCATAGCCCAAAAGCATCATTATCAATACGAGAATTGTAGTCATGATATAAATACCATTTTTATTCTCTGATGGAAAATTTCCAGCATTATCATAAAAATCAATGTACTTGCATTTCAAACAACACATTTTTACTCTTGTGTTTGCATGTCTTTTCACAATAAAGTTAATACTTTGAAAACATTCAAGACAGGCGACACTAATCTTTTCATGAAATGAATTTCAACATCAGGTTATATATATATATATATATATATATATATATATTATATATATATATATATATATATATATATATATATATATATACATAATACCTAATTTTCTTAGCATTGCACTAGTGTGGGATTTGTGTTTGAGCAATGGTGGAGGAGGGTGTTGATGGGGGATGGCTGGTGGATATTTGGGGAGCATTGCTCGTGGAAGGTGTGGGAGAATCAGCTGATGGAAGAATGGCTACCTCTCTCTCTATCAAGAATTGGGAGCTCCATTACGATAACGCACTCTCCTATTCTTCATATATGATACAGTTTCCTGGGCGAACACAACGCACCTGTGCTTCATCAGGTTCCCTACTCTCCCTATAAGGCTCCGTATGACTCCTGGATTTTCCCCAGGCTGAAAATGTTCCTGAAAGGGACCAGATTTTAGTCTAGAGAAAACATCATGCAGAATGCGACTGACCAGCTGCGCGCCAACTCAAAAGAGGCGTACCAGCGCTTCTTCTGACAGTGGTAGAACCTTTTGGAGAGTCGTGTGGCAGCCCAAGGGGGGAATACTTGGAAGGAGATTAGTGTAAGTTCGTTGTATCTGAATACGAGGATTTTTATGAAGTTCGGCTACTTTTTTAAACACACCTCGTGTGCAGTATTTCTTTGCCACAATGCCCTGTTATATTAACTTTTCAAACGGTAGTCACTACGAAGTCTAGGACCAAGTAAAGATCAATGAAGTTATGCTGATACTCGGCTGCTACTCGATCCCTGATCGGAGTATCAGCCTGCGATAATGATAATTACCGGGCCACGAAGAAAGCTATAAGGTACAAGTCTATTCCCGCTCATGTCAATGTAGTAGTATATAAGTACCAAATCACTTACACTTATAATTCCCTTTCGGTGATAATCCCGAAGTAGCGCAAATTGTATATTAAACGACATTTGTAGCTTCATGGTTGTATATAATGTCACAGCGGTGATGTGATTTTATATATATATATATATATATATATATATATATATATATATATATATATATATATATATATATATATATATATTGTAGTTTGGGTTGTATTTGTTTCTCTTTTAGTTTTGTTATATGGGGTTATCCTTCATCTATATTGCTTTGTTGTTGAGTTTATATTTCTCTTAGGAACTTATTGTTATATATTGTAGAGTACTTAACTGTTTCTGGACGTCTTGCAGATATCTCTATTAGTTGAATTCAATTCTTTTCACTGATCCACTTTCTCGGGAGGCTTTTGACATGGATTCGTTTCATTGGATTCTGGGCAAGTTAAACACCACGTTTTCTTTCTTAATTATTATTATAACACACAAATTCATTGTCCAATCACACAATTTACACAGGGTAACCGAGTATCAACCGACGCATGTATTGCGTCCAGAGGTGAGTTCCTAACTAAACTTTTCTGTCATTTCAACTGAGGACTGAACCCATTTCATCAAATCAGGCTCCACCTTCTTTTCTACTGGAAAACACTCTAATCTTCTTAATTGGTTGATCTTGAACGCCTACTGTTTCCGGTTCCGCCCTTGAACGAATCAGAGTGGATGTCATGAGCCGTCGTAACCACTCACTTGTTGGGTCATAGTTCAATCTTAACAACTTGCCTCATCAAATTTTGTTGTGTCCAAGGCTCTGGTTTTATGGGTCTCACTTTTCAAACATCCTAATTTGCATTCAGTTTCTACCCCTCTCTCTCTACCTCTCCTTCGCCTTCATCTACCATAACTCTACTAGTAGATTTTCCTAGCTAACATATTCCGTACATAACTATTTCTACAGACTTCTGCACTTCTTAACATCACTCGGCCACCTACCGGTATTGGCCTCAATGCCAAAATATAGCAAAGTTTCTCAAAAATTACTTATACATAAAAACATACAATGTTGAAAGTAATCACAAATGGCAGTATGTACAACAATGTTAAAACATCAGTTACTTGAAGGTAAATTATTAAGTAAAGTCTTAATAGTGTTGAGCTTGTTAATAACTAACACTTTGACAATACATATGAATGCTAGTATGGTGAGTACTAACAAATTTTCGATAATCTGTTACCATTCTCCAACTGCCATCTTTCTTTGGAACTAACAAGAGAAGTGAATTATATGGTGATTTAGAAGGTACTACTACTCCATCATTCTTCATTTCGTCAATTAACTGATCTACTATCGGTCGTTGACTTATTGGCAACATATAGTTAGGTATATAGAATGGTTTAGTTCTATCTTGTATTAAAATCTTATGCTGCAAAGTATCTGTTCTTCCTAACTTATCTCCTTCTAAAGCAATGACATTCTATACCTCTCCAATATTTGTAGTAATTTATTTCTATTCTGAGGAAAGTCTGTTTTATTTACTTCTTTATCTAAAAATGAACTTTGTTCTTTGCAAGAGAAGAATGCTTTTTCACCTAGTGTTAGTAAAGGATTATTCACTACAATTCCTGTAGAAAACTCTATACCAGACCTTACTAATAGTCTTTTGTCTGAGTAGTTCTGGACGTCTCGCAATTAGTACCATTCATCCTAACAAGTCCGGTAAGTCTTCATTAGTTAGCATTACATCGGTTTCATGCAAGTCTTCGTCTGTTTTAGCTCTAAGACAAACCTTGGTTAGACATTAAGCACAAATCTGACAGTATGGTCATCTGCAGTACTAATTAAACATATTTCTTCCTCATCGTGTATCTCTGAGAAATAACAGACATCCGTTTCATCTGAACTTTCATCCAATAGTATTGTTGAATTTAATTCATTCTTATTTATTTTTCCTAATAACAGGACTTCATTGATATATGTTTCTTCTTTACCTACATCCATTATGAAATATGTCCAATCAATTTCTGATTCATCTTCATCTATTGTTGAATGCTCATAATCAATCTGTGATACATCTTCATCAAATTGTTCACATATAATTTGTTCAGAGCTCTTGAGTATCAAGGCTTGCATTGTTAATGTTATTTATTTGTGCACAATCTATCATAGAATTAATCCTGGCTAAGGACACTTATTTCACTATTATCCATTAAATCTGTGCTACCCGGGCTAGCATTATTCATCTTAGTTTCTTTGATGTTCGCTTCTCTAGAAGATGTCGTCTCAGATAAGATGATCAGATTTATGCAAGACTATCCTTCTTCTAGCTGAAAACAAACATTTTCTCTATGTTTGCGTTGCAAATTGATTTTATTTTATCCACGATCTAACATTATTCTACATCTCCGCATAGCTTTATATGAAAACAGCTTGAGTAGGATAAAATCTTTCTTCTAATACTACAAACACTTTCTTGAAAGTTTTGTCTAAAATCTCTATGTCCAGTGTGACATTACCCAAAGCATTAATCTGCTTTCCTGCTATTCCTCTTATAGTTCTACCAGGACCTTGTATTTCTGAATCTGCAAAGCCTAAATGTTTTATTAATGTTTGTTTATCTATAATATTTACTATACTGCCGGTATCTAAAAGTATTGAGCATTGTATACCATTAATTCTGGTTTGGATGATAAGTAAATCTTCTTGGCATATTTCCTTATCCTTCACTGAGAATACTATCTCCCTATTTCCTTCAAAAGGCAACTTGAATGTATCTTCCTTACCTCTTCAATGGAGGAGGGAGACAACAAGAATAGAACGAAGAGTCAGGATTACGAGTGAGTATTCTGCATTGATTTTATATTTATCTTTATATTTATTACAAGTTTTTATATATGTATTCATTGATGTATTTTATGTTATTTCATTTTATGCAAAAAGAAAAGTTTTTCACTTGCATTCCTTTTGAGTTATGTATTCGTACCAGAATAAAAATATGGAATATTATATATATAATATAGTTATATATATATATATATAATATATATATATATATATATATATGTATGTATGTAGGTATGTTATGTATGTATATATATATTATGTAATTATGAGTATGTATGCATATATATATGTATATATATGTATATATATATAATTATATATATATATATAATATATATATATATATATATATATATATATATATATATATATATATTGGTATTTTTGGGTAAGCAAAAAATCTAACATTCTAGTAATATTCAATCATTTACCTTCATTTTGAAACAAATTGGAAGTCTCTAGCACAGTATTTCGATTTATGGTGAATTTTTGAAAAGACATTTTCCCTCCCTCCGCGCTCGGAATCTCCACAAATCTCCGAAATGCTTGAGTCACATTGTCGTAATATTTGAGCCGTTTGATATTAGCTGTTATATAGAGTTCTACATATGAAAATGTGTACAATTCCATGTAGAATACAACCAAAAATAATTCATGGTCGTAGCTTTTATCATGTTTGAAATATTTGCATACAAATCGCGATAAATAGAAAAAAATCAACATTCTGTCAAATTTGACTTGACCGAAATGGTCGAAAAACGCAATTGTAAGCTAAAACTCTTACAGTCTAATAATATCCAATCATTTATCTTCA